>NW_008246059.1:3813354-3816217 GCF_000691975.1 Corvus brachyrhynchos
AAAGAAGGGGGGGGCGGCCCCCTGCCAATGGGGCCACACAGGCATTTGCGGCAGCCCCAATAGCCTGCCCTGTTATCACAGCTTTTGAACCTCCCTTACCGTATCCAAGTGTCCCTGAGGAGGCACCTGCTGTGCCTACAGCCCCAATACAATCTAAGCCACCTCCAGAGGCACCTGTGGAAGTTGACACTGAGTATCCACCTCTGCCACCTACCCCTCCAGGGGGAGACTTTTCTTTTCCACCTCCACCACCTAGTGCTGTTCCTGCACCACCCCCGCTGCCGGCAGCAGACTGGGGTCTCAAGATACTTCAGAAAATAGAGGAGCAGGAGCATGCATGGCTGGCAATAGAACCGCAATAACGAGAACAACCGAACACGGAGTGGGAGAGACTGCTGCGAACCTTACGGGAAAGAGACGTAAGGAAGATCAGATGGGAGGAAAGACAACCAAGTAACTCAGGGTTTAGGGGGAGAGTCAGATTGGGATTGTTTGCAGTGGATTCAATGTAAGGAAATGGAAGCAGAAGAGTTATGGAGGAGAAAGGGAAAACAAATGGGGGGGAAGTGGATCAGCAGGTGGTGGATCAGGGCCAAGTGATGGGTCAGGGCCATGCTATTTTGAGAAAAGCTGGAAAGGAGTTATACAGAATGCCATAATAGAGGGAGAATTTATTCCTGGGGCTTATCCAGTAGTGTTGGGGGGCACAAATCCTGACGGGGGCCGTAAACCTAACCACTGGACACCTTTTGTTTGGGAGGTAATTAAAGAAGCTAGAAAATCAGTTCGTGATTATGGGTTGCAAAATCCTTACACACAGTCATTTATCGATAACATCTTAGGGTCTAATATTCTTTGCCCTTATGATTGTCAACAATTAATGCTATTATTACTCACAGGGATGCAATATATATTATTGAAGTCTAAGTGGACTGACTTATGTCAGCAAGCTGCTGTAGCTAATTTAGACAGGGATGATGATGATGACCCTTTGAAATTTGCATCTGTAGAAATGCTAACAGGAACAGGTGCATTTATTGATGCTCAAGTACAGAGCCAAATGAATGGACAGATTTTACATCAGTCAGCCCATGCAGCTCGACAGGCTCTGAGGCAAATGCCTGAGGATGGCAAAATAGTGCCACCTTTTACTAAAGTAACACGAGGACCATCCGAAATATACATGTCCTTCTTGGATTGATTGTGAGAAAGTATTCAAAGGTCTGGCGTTCCTGAAGTGGCAAGGGATTCTGTCCTTATGTCCCTAGCAGTTCAAAATGCTAATTTGGCATGCAAAAGAATTCTGATGGCACTCCCTCGCACTGCTTCCATAGTAGATATAATGGAGGCCTGTGAGAAAGTCAGAATGCCGGCAGAAAATGCTGTCCTAATGGCTGAAGCATTTGCTGTGGCTGTAAAGCTGCTTGTAAAACAAGGTCAGGGAGATAAGGGACCACCTTGTTTTAAATGTGGGAAACAAGGGCATGTAAAAGCACAGTGCCGAGCTTCTAAAACTGAAAAAGTTACCTTTTCTGGGGTTTGTAATCATTGTCAGAAAACTGGGTATAGGGCCTTTGAGTGCAGGTCAAATTTTAAAAAGGATGGTACCCCACTGGGAAACTGGAAGAAGAGCACAGGGGGCCTCGGTGCAATGACCAATACAGGGACCCAACAGAGGGCTGCTTGGATCGCCTCTCCGCTGCCACCTCAGGGAGTGCCGGAGTGGACGTTTCCACAGCTGTAACAGAAGTAATATTGTTTGATTTGCAAGTGCAGTGTGTCCCTACCAATGCAAAGGGACCATTAGGGAAAGGATTAAGTGCAATTTTGCTGGGACGATCGTCAACTTCTGGCCAAGGAGTGTTTGTGCTACTAGGGTTTATTGATGCAGACTATCAGGGTGTCATACATATCATGGTTTGGACTCCAAATCCTCCAGTGCAAATACAGGAGGGAGAAAAAATTGGGCAATTGATACCATTCCAGTCTTCTAGCAATGAATATAAAAAATTCAAAGCCACAATGCAAAGTTTTGCTATCATGGAAAGATGGGAGCGCTTGCGAATTGACAATGTTAGTTGATACAGGAGCAGATGTCACTATAATTGGAATCAACAACTGGCCAAAAAAATGGCCCATAAAAATGCAGAAACAGTGATTGGGGGTGTGGATGGACAGCAAAATACCTGGATAAGTGCAGATATTGTATCCTGTAGGCTTTTGGATGGTAGCCAGTGTACTGTTAGGCCATATGTTATGCCTATCCCACTGAATTTATTGGGAAGGGATGTTTTAAGTCAGTTGGGTGCAACCCTGGTTACAAAATCACCTTTTTAGGGGCGGCCATTGAGGGTGGGCATCCTCCTCTATTAAAACTTAAATGGAAAGTGACTGAACCAATCTGGATAGATCAATGGCTGCTAAGTTTGGAAAAATTGGCGCACATAACAGAACTAGTGCAAGAACAAGTCCAGAAAGGACATTTGGCACCATCTGTAAGTCCATGGCAAGTGGCGTTTGTTACATGATTTAAGGGAAGTAAATGAGGTAATGGAAGATATGGGAACATTCAGCCAGGATTACCATCCCCCAGTATGATTCCAAAACATTGGGAAATATTGATAATTGGTTTAAAAGATTGTTTTTTCACTATTCCATTGCATCCAGAAGATCATGAAAAATTTTCTTTTTCTGTTCTCTCTGTTAACAAGCAAGAACCCTACAAGAGATATGAATGGACTGTTTTGCCACAAGGTATGAAAAATTCCCCTACTATGTGCCAATTATTGTGGCCTGGGCATTGAAACCATTCAGGCAACAGCATCCAGAATTGATTGTTTATCATTATATGGATGATCTTTTG
>NW_008246059.1:3816712-3878948 GCF_000691975.1 Corvus brachyrhynchos
ACAGAGAACAAATTATTATAGAATTAGAACAACAGTTTAAAATTAAGGGATTGCTTATTGCACCAGAAAAAATACAACAGATGCCACCTTGGAAATATTTGGGTTCAATAATAGATCAAATCACAGTAAGGCCACAGAAAATTGAGTTAAACCCTACTATTAAAACGCGTAATGATGTTCAAAAAATAGTAGGTAACATTAATTGGGTTTGGACAATATGTGGTATCACCGACTCAGATTTACAACTTCTGTTAAATTTATTGTCAGGAGGAGGGGGTGTTAATGCTCCTCAAAATGTAACCAAAGCAGCACAAAAGGCTCTTGAAAATAATGGGCAAAAAACTGTACAAGTCTATACATTCCACATGAATCCAGATGTGAACATTGCAGTAGCTATATTTAGTCAAAAAGCTCACGTGTTTGCAGTTATTTTTCAATGGGCCCAACAGATCCATTGTGTATATTAGAATGGGTCTTTTTGCCAGCACAACCAAAGAAAACTATAATGACACCTGTGGAATTACTAGCCCATATTATAATAAAAAGCCGAAACCGAGTAATAGAAATATCCGGATTCAAGCCTGCAGGAATTATTGTGCCAACAACTAAAGTATATTTAAATTGGATGCTAAGACATAGCAGAGACTTGCAAACTGCTACTTTGGAGTTTACAGGCAAACCAGTGTTCGTACACCAGGACATAAAATGTACACATTTGTAAAAAATACTGAGATAATTTCAAAATCCCTTTGTTCTTCTAAGCCAGTTCAAGGAATAACAATTTTCACAGCTGCCAGTGGAAAAACTGGGAAGGCTGCTTATGTTTGGAGAGAGAAAGAGCAGTGGAAACAGGAAGTTCTACATGAAACAAATGGCCACTCTACTCAGTACTTAGAATTATTGGCAGTAGCAGCAGTATTTGAAAAATGGAATAATCAGCCAATTAATGTTGTATGCGATTCACTTTATGTGGTAGGAGTAACTTGTCGCTTAGAACATGCATTTTTAAAGGAATTGAATAACCATGACCTATATTTGCTTTTTTGTCACTTGGTTTTTGCTTTATCAAAAAGACACTGTGTTTATTTTGTTATTCCTATTTGTAGTCATTCTAAATTACAGGGTAGCCTAGCCGAAGGCAATGCACGAGCAGATTACTCAGTTTCTCCTGCCTGGGCTGCTCCTGTGGGAAATAAGTTTCAACAAGCAGCACAGTCGCATCAATTTTTTCATCAATCAGCAAAAGTCCTGCACCGACAATTTCATATTTCCTGGACTGATGCACAAGCTATTGTTGCATCTTGCAGTGATTGTCAACAACATCATCAGCCATTTGGGGACAGCAGTTAATCCTAGAGGACTTGGACCCTTGGAATTGTGGCAAATGGATGTAACGCATTTTCCAGAGTTTGGCCAACTTAAGTTTATTCATGTGTCTGTTGACTGTTTTTCTTTTGCAGTCTGGGCCACTGTACAAACAGGAGAAACCACGAAATGTGTTCTAAAACATTTACACACAGCTATTGCTGCCCTTGGGATTCCACGTACCTTCAAAACTGATAACAGCCCGGGTTATACCAGTCGTAATTTTGCCACCTTTTGCAATTTATGGGGTATTGTTCATATCACTGGGATTCCACATTCTCCCACAGGACAAGCTATCGTGGAATGCATCCATCACACCTTGAAGCAATTGCTTTACAAACGAAAAGGGGGAGAATTGTCCCTTTCTCCTCAAGCCCACTTGGAAAATCTGTCTATGTAATGAATTATCTACATATCCCAGGTGATAATCTTGTTCCTCCTGCGGTAAAACATAAGGCAGGACTAAAAGGGGACTTAAGTGAAACTCCACGAGATAGCAGGAAAGTATGGGTAAAAAATGGGGCTACAGGGCAATGGGAAGGACCAATGCAATTCCTAACTTGGGGAAGGGGGTATGCATGTGTTTCCATAGACATGGGATCACGCTGGGTACCTGCGAAGTGGGTGAAACCATGGCTGGGGAAAGACAGCGATCCCAACCTGTGTGCTGATACCGAAAATTGAAATCTCACCTCAGCTACAGCTCAAATGTCCTGATTCAGACTGTGGACAGTGTAAACCATGGGTATTGTGTAAGTTGTGATGCAAGGTGGTATTGCAGTAGTATTAATATTGTTACGAAAAAATGTAAAGAAATACATACTGCAGAGGAACGTAAAGTAGGAGTAAAACGAGTTTTTATTGGAACAAGATCCCTTTGCCAAAAGAGGCTGAAGATTGGTGGGTACCTGAGGATGACTGCTCATGGCTTTTAGCACACTGGAAGGAGAGAATGCAAGAAAAATGGGATCTAGTGGGAAAATTTCAGTGATCACATTTTTACTGTTAAGCCTTATGACAACAGTCAAAGCATACAATATGCTGGAAGTAGCACCACAACACAATGTATGGGTGACTTTTACTAATGTTACTAAGCAGGATTCCTTTTGTCTGTCTATGGCTATGCCAGCTGATCCATTCCGTACTTGCTTGATAGGCATAGCTGACTTTAACCCTGAACGATTTAAGGGATACCTAAATAGACCAATTCCTGCTCCTAGTAATGTTACAATGCTTAATGCTACATTATTGGCTGGTTCAGAAGCAGCAGGAGCCATAGCTAATTGTACTGAGGACTTGCTTTTGGCACTTAATGCGACTTCAATAGAGCCCCAAGAGCTTACACTGTTAGGTTCAATGGGAAAGAACGGCAGTTGTGTTGAATTTGGTAATGTTCATGGTGTCTTGGCATGTCTTAATAGAACCAGACAGCAAGACCCAGAAATAAATTATGGCTATTTCCAAAACATCTCACCCAAAGCACCAGAATACCATGAATGTGTTCCAAATCAAACTCGGAAAATAGGGTGCCAGAAGAATGAGTATTTGTTTTGCCCACACCGATTTGTGCATGAAGTAAACAATCCATCTGCTGCTCTTTGGAATAATGATACAGCTAAACGGCTACCACCTGGAATATTTTTTATTTGTGGGGATCAGGCATGGCAAGGGTGATAGGGGGATCATGTTTCTTGGGAAAACTTACTTTGTTCACACCTTCTAAGGTAGACCTACTAAATCACACTGTATGGAACTTACGAAGAACCTACCACAACGACCACGACAAAGTGTGTCTCAGTTAGGTCCTGAATGTAATGAAAAGATTCAGTTTTGGTCAACACCATCATGGGTTATTACTTCCTTATTAACACCAAGTGTTGCTGCAGCCAGAGCCTTACGTAACTTTAAAAAGCTGGCTTACTGGCCAAATAGTTAAACATTACACCAAATATTATCACTGACATGTTAGTTGATGCAGACAGTGTAAGGCATGCATTATTACAGAATAGGGCTGCTATCGACTTTCCGCTGCTAGCGCAGGGATGTGGTTGTGAGGACTTTGAAGGAATGTGTTGTATGAATTTATCTGATCATTCTGTAGCCATCCATAGAAGGCTTAAGGAAATACAGGAAAACATGAAAAAGATCACGACAGGACATGGGCTAGACACATGGTTGGAAGGATTTGGGCTTACTGGGTGGTTGAAAGATTATTGTCAAACAAATCCTTATTATAGGGGCTGTGTTTATTTGTTTTTTAATTGTTTTGCCATGTTTAATCACTTGTATTTCTAGAAAGGTGTAGAAATCAATACATAGCATATGGCTGGTTCAAGGAAAGAAAGGGCAGAAATGTGGAAACCATGTTTTTACTAGAAAATGGACATATCGTGAACCAGCCATAAAATAGAAGAACCAGAGCATGTAAGACAGAAGGACTTAAGCACGTACACAGGGGAAAAAGTCCATGGGAAGGTTGTGA
Source organism: Corvus brachyrhynchos (assembly GCF_000691975.1). Lineage (NCBI taxonomy): Eukaryota > Metazoa > Chordata > Aves > Passeriformes > Corvidae > Corvus > Corvus brachyrhynchos. The sequence goes on from NW_008246059.1 coordinate 3,820,560, forward strand.
GAAAGGAACAAGCAGCATTGGGGAGGATGTGAAGGAGGGAAAAGCAAAGGAAGAAAAGGATAAGAAAATGCAAACTGAAGGACAGTTGTGACATACACGATGGACGATGTGACACACACACGAGCCAATCATAAAGCATAAAGTAGTGTGTGAAAATAGGCCTTAACCAATAATAATTATGCACGATCGTGTGTAGGGAACTGTATATTAGGGACAGTAGTTCATCAATAAAATGGCTTCTGCCTGATTCACGCTGAATCGTGTTGAGTCCATTGTTTCTCTCCGCATTCTGTAACATTTGAGTTTAGGAGCTAGTGTGACATTTGATTCTTGCTTTCCAGGTAACACAATAATATTCACTTCAAAGCAGTGAAGTGAGGCAACAATCTTACATATGTGTATATATTTGTATCTGCACCTTGAACTAGGTCACTGAACACACACTAATGGCAATAAAATTACTCAAAGGGCAACTACAGGTTCTGTATGAACTCCTGAAGAATGGTGTCATCAATTAAACTTAATCTTTTACAGAGCAGTTTAATATCTGAAAAGTCATCAAAAATTACAACAAGAATTAAAAGAGTCAAATCCAGCCTTTAAATTATTCCCATAGGAATAAAATTGTTTATTTTCTAACCATTGGACTCAACAAGGAAAACTTATTTGGAAATTTTTTACTGATGAAAAAAACTGGCCCAGACAATGTAACAAAGATTTAAATATTATATCTTTAAAAACCCGACTAGAAACAAGAAAGTAATTTGGAAGAAAGATTAACTGTGCAAGCAAGTAGCAGGACAGACATAATGTGATTCAAAAACTAAACAACTTAGTTAAATTTTCAAATGCATTAGAGGCTTATTAACCTGAACTGTCTGAAGAAGGTGGTGATACATGGATTCACTTGACTGTATTTTACCCTCAATTTTTCATCCAGAAACAGCTACCAATGACAAACAGCAAAATACACAAATCTCAGAGATCCTCAAGTATGTTATTGCCCTCTTGGGAACCTGAATGGAGGAAAACAGAGAAAGTTTGCATCATAGAAGAAACCAAAAGACAACTGAGAACTCTATGGCTAATATGAAGCAGAAAAATATTGCTGTGTTCCCGCATCTGTATTTGCATTCTGTTTACAAAGTTTGGGTTCGGGGCATTCAGATTAAATGTCTGCATTTTTATACAGAACAAGAAAGAATTCTCTCCATGAGAAATCTGTGGTATTATGCACAGATTTATCCTTTCTTTTGATCTGGCTTTTTAAATCTAAAGCCCTCAAAATATCACAACCACTTGTGGTGTTGGAAGAAGGAACTTCTGTTGCAGAAGTCTACTCACACCTTCTTAACCTTTGGCTGAGGTCAGGCAGCCAAACCACATTTTTAACTCTACAAGAAAGTAAGAGACGGAATTTTAAGAAACTATTCTTTAGCATTTATAAATGGTCAACCATGCAATAAATTAAGTCCTAACCTGAAACAATCCCATAGCAATGGAGTATGGATAGGGTAACAGAAAAAATATTACAATAGCAACTCTTTTTTGGAGCATGGTACTTAGGTACCAACAACCTACTGATGTACACAGTCCAAAGGTTATTTCTGCTACGAGATTTGATTAGGAAATTTTTCCTTTTCATAAAAGAAATTGCTTTTTCATTGAAAGATTGAACATTTTCAGATTTTTTTTTTTCAATGAAGCTAACTATTTTCACCCCATAGAAAAGATACTATTTTAGCCTACTATTTCACATCAAGAAAGCATTTGAAAGATGGATTTGTTGAAATTTCTGTAGAATAGCCTTCAAATTATATGATAAATTCCTAAATGTTGGCTTGAGAGATACACCTTTTAGAAGAAACAATCCAATAAATCTCAGCCCAAAACTGCTGAGAATTTTTATGTAGTTCCAATTGCATGGACTTCCTACCTTATTCTTATGTTCACACAATATCCTTACAGGAATGGCAGCAAATACTTTCAGGTGAAATACTACTGTTATTTCTAAATGTGACGAATTTGTATCTTCTCTTTTGCTAAATGAAATTTGGCAACCGAAACCAAAGGTCAGTATCTCACTACAACACAGGAGCAGAACAACAGGAAGAGTTTTGCAGATCAGTGGAAAAGGCTTGGGACCTTCAGTGCTGCCATTTTTACTATGTCTGTTCTTCCACCAACATTTGCAATGATGCAAATGCTTCTTTTAAAGCATCTTTCTGTAGTAGTATATGCTGTCCTTTGGAAGTTCTACTCTTCTGATTTGTCTTAGAAAACAAATTTCTCTTTTACAGTAGTTTTGACCTTGAAAATGATAGGATGACTTTCATTAATAAAGAACTAAGCATGGAGACTCTTAGTATTAGAATCAAATGTTCACCTTCTTAAAATGATAAATACTTCTCTCACGTTGCTTTATTAACACACTCCAACAAAACAAAGAAAAAATTTAGGACGATGCTATGATTTCCTGGCCAAGTCAAGAGGCTGTGCAACTTGGCACATAAGTCATGAAAACCAAGCCCTTTTGCAACATAATTGTAAAAAATGTTTTTATTTTCATGAATTATAGAACAAAGTCCTTGCTGCTGACTACATCACTGAATTCCAATGTAAGGACTTCTCATACATAAATCTTGCTACACAGTAAATTTGAAAACTCACAAGTAATTCCCAAGTGCTCAAACGAAAACATGCACTCTGAATGCATGTGTAGTAATATACGGTAAAGGAATTTAGAGCAAAGCTTTTCAGAGTCAAAACTGCAGGCATGAATCCGACAGCAGAAGTTGTTTTAGCTCCAGTTTTCTTTTTAAATCATCAACACCAGTGAAGGACCCCTACCAGTGGGATCCTTGGGAGTCATATTTTAAACACTGTATGAAAGACTCTTCTCTCCAGGGTTTAAGCATTGTCTACCATGATCAAATTGATCCTGTGGCATTTAACTCATAAATAAGAAAAAAATCAGAGTAAAAAAAAGTAAAGTTCCAACCATTTTCAGAGACACCATTTCTGCTCATCAGTCCTCAGTGAAAGTCACAGATTTTGGACCTATGGATATCTGTACTGATCACTAAAGCAGATCACCTCTGAGGAAGGACCATGCCTGAGCTGCCTGGCTTGAAGCAGGAGAGATGAAACGCTAAACCCAGGAACAGAATATGCTGAATACCAAAGTATGAAGGCCATAGATGGAAAGCTGCCATCCAAAACACAGACTTTCTTTAGGAAAAGCATACAACTGATATATATGTTCACTGGAGAAAATATATCCAAATAAGGAAAGGAAGGACATAAAGTGCATCTCTGAGACAAAAAGCACATTTGGCTACTTGTTATCACTTCCATTGAAGCTAAAAGCCAGGTTAAATGATGTACAGTTTATATTTTGCTTCTTTATTGCTCTGTTTTTCTATTTGCTTTGTAAAATAGACGTTTGTGCTGTTCCGTCTGTGTGACTATCTTGCTTACATCAATATTTTCATTTGAATAAATATACTTCTATTTATCTCTGAAACAGTTAACCATACAGACTACTCCTTCCTGGATGTTTTACAACTGATAACTTGTGATAGGCATTCGGTCCTTAAACATGGTGAGGTTCTTATACTATATCCTAATGCTGTATTCTTAATAATCAAAGGAACATTCAAAGGACAAGCTTGTTTTATCCTGCAAGACTGTTATTGAAAACCATCCACAATGTGGGTTGAAATATCTTGTCACAAAACTAAATTTATTCTGTTTTCATGAGAAGCAATTTTGTCCTTGATTAGATCTCAGCAACACAAGAGCATTTAGCCACCCCATTTCTTGTAATGATGTCACATAATATACACAGCTCCACTGTAACGGTTTTGGGTTTAACTTCAGCTCAGATTCAAATGAAACTTTGAAGCCCAAAAACCAGGTTTATTTTAGTCTGAGAGAAAAACGAGCCAGTCAAAATACAAATTTATGTCAAACTCTAAGTTCTAGTAAGTACAAAATGCCTTTTTTAAAAACATTGCTTGTTTCACTATGAAAGCACAAAGCTTTATTTGCTAGTGTCCTTAGCTTCTGTTACCTTATCAGTTTTCCCTAGAAGCCATTTCTTTAGTAAAGTGATTCCTTTGTAGACAGCTGATATCATCATCATGATCCAAAAGCATAGGAACTATTACAGGTGTGATATTATTTTAATAAAATATTTAAAATTCATAATAAATGTACCCAGAGTTTTCTTTCAATACTCCAGAACACGTTAGGTAGAAGGTTTACTTCTTTTGGCTCTCTTTAACTTTGAATAACCTTCTTCTTTCTGCTCACAAAAACAAGACAAACAAACAGAAAAGGGCAAAAACCAGTAAAGCAAATGAAGCAGCAATACTAAGCTAACAGTTCAACTAAAAAAAAAGTTGTTTCTGAGTGAAATGCTTAGTTGAATAAGAAGTAATTAATAAAAGGTTCTGTTTTCCAATAGAAATAATTTAAAGTATAAGTACAGCGGCTGAATAATTAGGACTACAGCTACTTTGAAAATACCCTTTACATTCTAGCTACCATGACTTTCAAAACCAACTGATCATTCTTGAGGTAATGACAAAGTCTTACTCTTCAGAGATGTGTTTAGCAGTGTCCCCAGTCAGCACCATTATATTTTAATCTGGGGACAGGAGGAATCAGCTCAATAAGTATCAGAGTCCATCCTACCCCAGTTAACAGACAAGTCTCTTTCCTATTCCTGACACACCACTGAAACTTCCCGAGAGCTGTGCATCCACCTCCCTTGAGTCCAGCAGTGGCAGCACTGCAGTGGCAGTGTGGCAGTGAGAACCTGCTGTCTCCTGATACTTCCCAAAAGTAGCTTGCAGGGCTCAGGCCTGTGCTAGTCACAGCCTGCCTGGAGAGTGAGGAATGCATGTGGCACTTGTGACTACTGACTAGGACAGGGTAGTGCCCCTTCCCCATTCCAGCAGTGCTGCCAGACCAGCTACAAGCTCTCCATGATCACAAGCCCTGGTGTGTCTGAGTCATTCCCAGTGGCAGGCAAAGGACTTCATTAATTTGTATTGTGGTGGAAGTCTTCCCTCAATACCCAGACCCCTGTGGGTTATTCTTATAAACAGCTATTTTTAGCTGCTGGTTTTCTTCTCCTTGTGAGACTGACTCTACTGCTGTAGCACTGCAGTGCTGAGCCTGTGTAACCAGTGATTCAGTGGTGGCCCTGTGGAAGGGCCTTTCCCAGCTGCAGTTGGATGGGGCCAGCTCAGAGCAGCTGGGCTGGCGCTTCCCACACAAACTCCTCTCTTCCCTGCTGCAGCTTGAGCTCTGGGGTATGAGTGTATTCCTGCAGCTGGCCCCTGGGGTTGCTGTACTGGCCTTTTTCTGAACTGCACAGAAAGCACAGCCTTTGTTCTTTTAATTACAGTTAAAACTTCCAGAACTGTCTTGTATTTGGCTTTAAAACCATAACAAAACAAGATGTCATTTCTACAGAACATTGCTTAATTCAAGTCCTCTAGATGAAAAACTCATAGAGCCACTGAGAATGCCCAGAGTTATACTGGGCAGGATAAAACTGTTTTCTGTAGAATTAGAAAATCTGCTTCAGAAACATTAATGTCATTAAACATTTCAATAGCATCTCTTCCCAGAGACAAACATTTTAAATGAACTCTTCAAGTGACAGTATCATACCCAATGGTTACTGCTAATTTTTTCCTGGTTAAGGTTAATTTTATACAGAGAGTTCAGTAAGATTTCTTAGCCTGCCCATTTTAATTGGAACATGCTAAAAATTTTAAAATATCTTTTTTATCTCTTAATTCAGGTCCTTCTGGACTGGATTAAGGAGTGCATGGGGCGGGGGGGGGGGGGTTACCTGTCTTCTTCTGGCGCAACCTTTCTTTACAGGTGCTTCCATGTTGCCCTCCTTGACTGGCAAAGTCGGTTTTGAGGTCAGTGTTTCACATGTCAGATACTTGTTCACTGTAATTGTCTTAAAGCATAGAAGTTTATACCTTCATTAGCAAAAACACCCCACAACATTTTGAATACTTTTTCTGACTGTTAAAATTACCTACTTTTTCAAAAGGTGCCCTCATCACACAAAGCTGAGATAACCTTCCAAACTACATTTTATAGATGAAAAAAGTGATAAGCACAAGACATTTCATCCATGTCCCTGATATATGGGGCACCACCTACATAAAAATTTCATGGAAATCAGCTCAACTATTTATTTCATTGAAATGCAGGGAGAATCACAGAAAAATTAGGTTGTAAAGTACTTCTAGCTGTCATGTAATCATAACTTTTACTCAAAACAGAGCTAACTCCAAAAATAGCTTGACTCAGTCAAGTTCTGAGAATCTGAAAAGCTAACCAACCCAAAAACTTCCCTCTGCAACTTTTTCTAGTAGTTGACCATTCTCACACTGAACATTTTTTTCCTCATGTCCAGTGGGATTTTTTCCTGTTGCAACTTGTGCTTTTTGTGAAATTGTAATTAAACTTGTATTTGTAAAACTTCCATATTTGTCTAACAGCACAATGCTTTACACATAACTGCTGTCAGCACTACACAATTGATGAGGTTTGAGATTCCTTTCAGGAGGAAGGAATTATTCCATTAATATTGTTTCATATGAAGAGAGACTGACACCAAAAAAATGTCACCATGTTAACCTCACACAGACCCGGACAAACTGTTTTAAACAAAGGAAAACTAATTACCTCACCATAAAAGTCCCAAATAAAAGAAATGGGTATTTCACAAAACACAGTAAATCATCTTCCTTTTCAGAAATAAAGCAGCAGTGGCTGAAAACATTAAGTTATATGGTAGAATTTTAGGAAACTATATTTAGAATGATGGTAGAACATGATGAAAGTCATGCTTTTTATTGCTTAACGTTGTTTTCGAATTTGTGAGAAGCAGTGAGGATGAGCCCTGTTCTTTACTGTACCTGTTCAAAGTTAGGTTTGGAATGATGACTCGTTGTCTCAGCAATACAGTCCTTAGAGTGGCATGCTGCTTTGTTTTCTTCACTTTCGGCCATGCACACTGTATCTTTGAAGACAGATTCATGAATATTTAACCCAGCTCCTTTATTTGATCTCTTTGTTTGTTGCAGTGACAAACTGGAATTTGTCATTTCATTGTCTAATTTACAAATCTGCACATGCACTTCCTTTGACTGGTGTTGTTTCTCAAGAACTTGAGTAGTATTTTGACTTGCAAACTTTTTTCCCCTTCTTGCACTGGAAGTAGGAGATTCATCATATGTATTCAGACATGGACTGGTGTTTGACTTCTGAAGCACTGGCCCAACATTCTTAAGAAAGAAGGGAGAATTTGCCTTTTTGTGATTGACTTCACTTGGATTCTCAGCTGAAGCTGAGTTTTCAGAAAAATCAGAGTTAGCAATTTGTCCACCAGACTGGGTTTTCCATCGGAATATGGGAGTACCATGTTTTGCCTGTGTCTTCGTGTTCTTTACCTGAAGCACACTGCTGTCAGCAGGATTTTTGACTGGCATATGTTGAAGGTGTTTGAAAACCTGAGTTATGCTGGACTTGTGCACAGACAGCACAGAAGATGAAACACCCACACTTTTTATTGGTGAATGCCTTTCAGCATTTTCCCTTTTCTTCCTATCTATTTGATTTGTGATCTTTCCATTCATTTGCATCAACTTTCCCTTGAAAATTGGTATAATTTTGCTGACTTTTGGGGGTGTGGATTCAAAGGCTGAGTTTTCAGGTGTTCCTAAAGATTTTGCAGTTGGTAACTGTGGTACTCCTGGTATTTGCTTGTAGCTCATTGATTTCTCGGTTGCTTCAATGCTAAGCCCTCCTGTACTCCTACTGCTACTCGAAAAACTGTGGGCTCCCGGCTCTTTGATCAAACGCTCCATCCAGTGGCTGTTCTCCGTACTGCACGGTGAAGGAATTCGAGGCAAAGTCTGTTTCCTTGGAGGAGCCTGCGTTAGAGATACTACACAAACCATCTCACCGTCCAATTTCGTATGCTTAGGTTTTATTTCCTGCAACACAACAAGAGCTGCTAAATTTAATAAACTGGATTTAAAGATCTGATAGTGCCACCTAACGCATCACTATATGATATCAACCCAATACACATCACAATATAGAAGCATAAAATTATGTGTTTTGAATTAGAATTACTATATTTTCAAACAATATTTAGTTGTCACTATAAATTAAAGGTATTTTTTAAATCCTCCTCCAGTTCTTTGCTTACAAACTATGCTAGAATATCTTATTTCTCAGAAGGAAAGACTTAAATTAGAAGTAATTATCTTGGTTTAGTGCTTTCCAACTGGATAATGCCTACCCCTTTTGAGGGGGTCTGCAGAGGGTTTGACTGACAGCGCTCCTCAACTCGGAAGACTTCTAAGAGCATCTCTATTCTGAGCAAAAGACAGTTTGGATGTCTATAAAAACTGCAGATGACACAGAGAACCCATTCTAGCTTTGATCACTGGAGCGACATAAACAGGAACTGCTTTCTGAAAGAGGATTATAGTATTTTAGAACCTCTGCAACTTCTGTCACTATTCTTTGTTTAGAATTAATTACTTCATTTCTTTTTTCACTCACTACTACCAAAGAAATTTGAGTCTCAGCCTTTGACACAACCTCAAATTAAAGGAGTTTGGATTACTTGCCTCCTTTCCATCACCAGACACGGGGTAAATCTTACAGCTTGAGTGTTTTAAAATGCTTATGTCCACATAGTTTTCATTTTATTTTAAAATTAATTGTAATAATAATAATAATAATAATAATAATAGAATCATGAATGGTTTGGGTTGGAAGGGACCTGACAGATCATCTAGTTCCAGACCCACTGCCATGGGCATGGACAACTTTCACTAGACCAGGTTGCTCAGAGCCCCATCCAGCCTAGCCTTGAACAATTCCAGGGATGGGGAATCCACAAGTTCTATGGACAACCTGTTCCAGTGCCTGACCATGTTCACAGCAAAAATTTCTTCCTAATATCGAATCTAAATCTACCTTCTGTCAGTTTAAAGCCATTCCTCCCTGTCCTGCCATTACATGCCCTTGTAATAGTGACAACAGTGATAATGCTACTGTCATTGTTGTTGTTATTACTGTTGTTGTTATTATTATGGAAGAGATTTGAGAAAGTTCTGGATATCCAATTGTAAAAAAAACATCTATTGAACTGCAAATACTGATAGCAACTAATTAACACCAAGTCCATTTTTTTATGTATTTATAATGTCAATAATACCTTTACCATGGCAAATACTGTAGCTTTTACTTACACATGAATTAAAAGTTACAGGATTGATAGTTTGCTGTGAAAAGAATAGTTATATGCTCTTTCTGTGCTCTGAATATGATAAAGACCACTTCATACCGTGAAAAAGTAAGTACCATTAATATGTTTATAAAAAAGCCTTACATGCACTGAAGCCCTGGAGAGTTCCTTTGCAGCATAAAGTGCTTTACTTGTCATCTTTACTGGAAATCCACACAGCTGTGAAAAATTGCTCTTCATGTCAGAAAGAAAAGAGTTCACTACACTTTCTGCATCTGTTCTAGGGAAATACTGCACTGGCTGACTTCGAATGCAACTTAAAGGGTACCTGAGTAAGTGTTCAGGTATATAACAAGTTTCTTTACAATTCTATAATTATTAATCATCTTCGTTGAGAAGAAAGCATGAACATGTCTAAAGGTTTTTTTTAAAGGTGAACAAAAGCACTTAGTTCCTTAAGGGCCTGAAGGTTATAAAGTTACAGGACTTCACAATTATACCACACTAACCTATGATAGCAAAGATTACTCAATAAAGGTAATCCTTAGACTATTCTTTCCTGGCAGGAAAATTCTCTTTAAAAGAAATCTGTGTGGGCCACATTTTTACAGGAATTTAACTCTTTCATCTACATCAGCATTTAGAATGGCATTATCAAGTTTATGGAAGCCATGAAGCAAATTGTTCTATTTGACTTCCTATTATTCATACTGGGACAGAGACTTGACTAAACATTTTGTTTCAGTTTGTCTAGTGAAACACTTCTCTACTGGATTCTATGAAATTATGAAACAAGAAAATGTGCCACATTCAAAAATGAAAAGCAGAGCTAGAAGCGTAGGAAAGGAAACATAACAAATATATTCTGAAAGGATACGTGAAGAACCTTTCCCCTATTGGTTTGAAGTAAACACTCAAGTATATTTTTGTCTCTTCAAGATCCTCAGGAAGAATATATCCATACTTAGATAAACCAAATACAAACAGGTATTACAAGGACAAACTCAATAAATACAAAAAAGGGAGGGAAAAATGAAAGCAGTGTATGTGTTTCTTACCAGACTCTTCCAGTGCATCTGAAAATCTTTATATGAATGGAAAGGAGATTCTGGAGGAATTATGTGGCTGATGTTTATGATCTGACCCATTTTCATGCTGTGCGCAGGTAAAGAAGGGATGCTTAGAAAAGGTGTCATAAAATCCAGCTGAATATATAATGGTCTTTTGGAAAAAAAAATCTTATTTTTGGCATTCAAAGTATTTAGAGATTATTTTTATGTTTTGAGGACTAATACCTTTAGCTTATAAGTTTATCACATAACAATAACAATATTTCCTGAAGTATGGAAAAGAATTTGGCTCCTACAAGTGCAATTTCTCTTCAACCCTCGCTAGCCGTGAATGTAGAACAAAAGCAAATATCATAATTACTTCTCTTATATTTAATGGTGAAAAATCATAGGTAAAAATAGAGGTGGTTTGTGGCAAAGGTGGAAATACTTTTTCCTTAAATTGACATTTAGCTAAAATTGTGTTTGTGATGTTCTTGCATACCACAGAAGTAGCACAAAGATTAGTAAAACTGAAATAGTATTTAAATGTGTAATTTATGATTAGTTGATTTTTTTTCTTATTTTCCTTAACAACGAGATAACAGAAACAAAAAAAAAGAAAAATATTCCTGAATATAACTCAGACTCTAAACCAGAAGTATTCTTATCACTAGTATCAAATTCACAGTTTGTAGGGCAAATATTCTGGGAAATGTTTATTTCTGCTGAAATGTAAACAGATTCCTACCTTGGCAAAACATAGCACCAGTTACTTAATATGGAATGTTGGTGAATAACTGTATTTTCATTGCTGTCAAACAGCTTTACAGTGTTTGCTGAAATATCAAAATCTCCCAGCTTAAAACAGAAAAGAAAGTTTACTTGCAAATAATTCTACAGCAGTACAAATTTAAAATTTTCAAAAATAATTGTGTATCACAAGACACTGAAACTTAATACATTATTATTCTTTCATCAGCTCTCACAGATTTATTATTCCAGAAGATATTCCCATCACCAACACATTATCTTATGTTAGAGCCTACACTTCCACAAGCCATGCAAGTACAAGGCTTAAAGTTTATTGAAGTCAGAGAGATTTAAACTTTTTTGAAATGGTTTAATAAGTGTTTAGAAGGTATTTCTCAAACTGAGACAGCTCTCAGTTTGAGAACTCCATGCATATTTTTTAAAATTCAAATCAGAAACCCATGCTTGACATTCTAGTAACTGTGGGTGTCACTTTGCCTAAGCATGTGCAAATATCCAAGGAACAGAATTAATGGGACATGCAGTTTCATCCTCTGAGAAGTCAAAAAAATACCATACTTTTTCACAATGTCAGAATTTGACTGTAGGGGACAATCAAAGACTGAGATTTGAGAAACATTTTATCTTTCTGTGGTCTACCAGAGTTTTCATTTATTCACAAGACAATAAAATCTGACCATTTCTGTTTTAGAAAAGTATTGAAAGGAGGAAACTTGTAATAAAGCCACATCATGATTTTTTTCCCATCATTGGTCTGTATTATTTGGGAGCTGGATTCCTATAGATAGCTTAAATGTTTATGCTGTCCCAAGTAGGTCTCAGAAAGAATCCTCTTCTTCTATTCCAACAAAGAAGAGTTTGAATCAGAAATACTTATTTTAGAAGAAACTAGCAAACCTGACAAATATGCCCTGCTTGTACGGACATTTTCACCACAGGTGACATGGCTGTCAAAAAGGATGACAAATTTTCAACCTCAACCATGATTTCTTAAACAATGTATTAATTATACTTACAAGCAGCATAGTCCTGGCTGCTTAGAAATTAAGCAGATTCCATAATAACCATGTAAAGGGACTTTGATCATGGTGCTGACAACTCACCTGTAGCTGCACTGTTGTTACTCAAAACTCTCTATGTACTACAGTGTGACTGAAAGCTTTCTAGAAAACACTGTTAGAAAGTAACCTAGAGTCACAAAGACCCTTCACTGCTATATTCTGTTGGCATTTTTGAAAGCTCTCCTAGCATTGAATCTCAGTTTTACAGTGCTTGCTAGAATGCATTAATATAGATACGATATGGATGCTTTTATAACCTGTGCAGATAGTCAATGAATATGGTCAATGTCTCAGTGCAATCAGAAATAAGCACTTGTATCCCCATCATGCTAACTGGAAGTCACCTAACAGAAAAGAAGATAAAGATTAATAAAACAAACACAGTCATAGAAAATATAACTGGCTTATACCTCAGGGGGTGGCAGCCGAATTGAGCAAGGCTCCACACTGATGCAAAGCTGTCTCTCTGACACATTGAGGTCTATAACTAAATTGAAAAAAAAAGCACAACATCCTGTTTTGAATTACAGCTCATCTCTTAGACAGAAAGTTAACCCAAATATTTATTTAGGTAATTATTAGTCAAAATGCTGTGTTTGAAAATCAAAAGCTAGACTTGCTCAGCATGGAAATTAAAAACTATGAAAAATAAAAATAATAATGAATTACTGTCATATAGGAACTTAGAAATTCAAGGCTGGCTGTGGAACTGTGTGCTTGATACTCTTATCCTTGATACACAAACACCCATTTTCAAAGCAAATGTAGTTCATGTAGCCATTTGCTGCACTGAGTCATTCAGCCCAGTATTTTCCACCCAGGAGCTGTCAATAGGAAAGACTAAATAAGCAAGGCAAGCATTTATGGACACACCTCCAAAACTTTTCGCTGAGCTCTGAGTTCCTCAACATATATCTCTGCTACAAATTTAGGCTCCAGCATCCCCAAATGTAATCTTTAACTTTTATAGTGGAATAAAAATACTACTTTGTAGTTTTTGCAATAGCTAAACAGCATGCTTTGTGACTTCACTTTTGTGAACAGCAAACATAGTGTACACTGGACAGTCACTGAAGCTCATTTTCCTCTCTGTTGTTATGGAACTTTCACATCATTTGCAAGACTCATAATTTGAGGCAAGTGCATTTAATTGCAATAATTGTAACTTTAAAATGGCAAATGTCAATCTAAGGCTGTAGATTATTAGTATAAAAATTATCTTCTTTGTGGGTAATTTTTCAAAGGTTCAGTTGAGCTGACAACTATTATGGACAGAACATCACCTGCCACCAAGTGTATTTTGACAGAAGTTATTTCAGAATGAAAACCAAAGACACTGTGCTGGTAATACCAAGATTGTGGCAGTATGAAAGTACTTACTTACCTTTACCTTGCTCTCTCAACTTTACCATTAACAGAATATTGTACTTACCAACAGCATTTTGCCTTCCTGAATGAGACAAAAAGTCCTTCCCTTAATAAATAGAATAGACAGACATTATTTTCTAAATCCTATGTCTAAAGTCTTTATGCAAAAAAAAAAAAAAGAAAAAGAGAAATCACACAGTTTTGTTTGTGTCTGTCACAAATGCTGACAGGCGTGTTCCTTCTAAGGAGAGAAAATTCCCTCTATCAATTAACTTTTCACTGATTCATTAACATCTTATATAAGAAAGAGAGAAATACATAAAAATACATTAGTGGGCAGCAATCTATACATCACTTTTTCCTCCTAACCCTCTACTTCCAGCTGCTACTCCTGAATCAGCTGATTTCATTCTGAGATCCATATATTTTAAAGATACTGAGAACAGGGTGCTGTTGTTACTGTGGCTAGAAATAAGATAACTACATGCACACTTGACTCAGGGTATATTTGAAATGATGTATACAATTGCTCTACTTCATACGAGCACGCTGCAGTATGTCAAGTACATCTGGTTTTCCATACTTTGGTAATTCATGTGTATACTACACAGGAGTTAGCAGAGAGATGTCAGGCAAAGCAACTATGATCCAAAAAAGACAGAGCTTTGTAGAAAGAGAGGGTCTGACAGAAAGCCACTTCTTTAGAAGAGCCTTCCAACCATGCGCAGAAGTGCCACTGCTGAAAGCATGAATCTGAAAAACAGGCCAAATTTTTAGAAGACATTCACTGCCCAACAATATTTGGTTTGGAAATTATTCATCTGGTACACTGCATTCAGTTGACATAATTATTTGATCTATTACAAAGACAAGGAAGAAGATGAAAAGGTGAATGCCATGTCCATTCAAAATATTAACTTGAGTCATTGAACTTTGATAACAAAACAATAAAAGTGCAAATAAAGAAAAAAAGTAATAGGATAAAGGAATGAAATGATTTATTATAATATATGAAATAATTACGGAATTTAAATGATGGAAAATAAATGCAACAATGAAGAACTGAAAACTAAATGCTTGATCCCTGACCCAAGTGATTCAAATACCTTGCACCAAGAGATGACCAGCCTTGTTCCATCTGGGTGCAAGTCGGGCTGTAAGGGTGTAGGAGAGACAGGTTTGGAGAAGGCCTGGAGTAACTGTTTGTAGCACTTCCATCTAAAAACAGTGACAAAAAGAAACATACATTTTTAATAATTTAACAAAAATTTTTAAAGGCTTCAGTCAAAATTTCAGCAAATGTACTGCTACTGCATCTTGGAGCCAAATCCTAGTATATGCCACACACCTTTAGCTTTCATCTACTTAGCTACAAGAGGAAGTTAGCACAGTATTTGATGTAGGCATTTAGATTTCACATGCCATCAAAGTGAGGTGCACTACTGCTCCAGAATGTTTTCACAGGGCTGATAATAGACTTGGGGAAAAGATTAATTGTACCCTCTGGAGTACTCTACTAGATCTGCAACTCCTTTCAGACTACAGGCACAACATCCAAAGCTGATGTTACCTCTGCTGTCAGACTCAAGACCAGAGACATTTTCTGGCAATCACAGTAGATAAATGTAGCTTTGCTCCCCCAGCAGCTCTACTTGCCTGCCTGTTCTGCAGAGCTTTCTCTTGACCATCAGCATTAGTCAAGAAATGAATTACAGTAGGTTAAAAAGAGTTAAGGAGTACACCTCCAGAGGGATGTTTCTAATAAATCCTACAAGGAACTGCTTGGTACTACCAATCTGCTGATGTTGGAGAACCTAACAATGACAGGTCACCTACATGTATCAACATAAAGCAGTTCTGTAAGGTAAGCATATTTGAACAGTGTATGTCTTACTAATCTGCATATGCATTTGCACTTCTTGGAACAAATTAAAATACACCCAACTGGCTGTGCAAATGAATTATGAGAGCTACTGGCTTTGCTTACAACCAGTCTTTTGGCTCAGCAATTTTAGTGCCTCCACACATACATTCATAAACCCCACAGATGTTGCATACTAGAAGATAGTAAATTATATGCATAATGGTCTAAAAATACATCAGCTGTTAAGGTCAGGGGTTCAATTTCTTCTCTGTGCTTTTGTTTTGTTTCCCTGAGACTGTCCTATACAGGCTGGGTAAACCAACAGGTGAATGGGGAGACAGTTCAGCTGCCTGAACAATCCCACTGGAGGAAGGGGATGACACCAGCAGGAGAGCTGTAGGTCTGTGGCCCAAAGGTTGTCTCGAGGTCAACCCCCAATGCCTCTGAGCAAGAGCAGGATGCCACTGCAGCAGAGAAATCTAGGGAAATTATTCACAAACTTCTTAAAACCACTGGCTCTGACAAAGTATACTTACCATAATGCACAGGACACATTTTGTCTGTGGGGCAGACTTACTCACCCTGAAACTTGGCTTCTGTAGTGCAAACTGCATGGCCTATGAAAAATACTCATCTCTGCCAACAGCAATTGCAGACAAATGTAACAGTGAACTGTGTCATATTTCATCACTTACAGTAGCTCCTTGTCTCTCTACATAGGCTTGACATATTCCTGATTCATAAAATGGTATCTAAAAGTAACAATAAAAAAATAAAACAAGTGGCTGGTATTAAGAGTTATTTTAGCAAATTGTAAATTAAATTCTGGTACAACAGTGACTTTGCCTGTGAAAAGCATGCAAGGGAATAATTAAGCAAACACTTTATCCTGCATTTTAAATGAGAAAACTAAAATTAGCTCAGCATTTGTCATAGTGTAATCTTATTTCTAGCTAGAGATACATTAACAAACAAGCCAAACAAGCCAAAGACTGCCCAAAACAAAGCAGCAGAATGCTGCGTCTGCTTCTCTCATTGTGAATTGGGTGGCACTTTACTAGTTGAGTCCACTTCATTCCACAGATTGGTTCACCATCCTAAAAGGCCATTTCATCAAAGGAGTAGAGGACTTAAGTTGTCCTTCTACATTGCTAATGCACAAAAACAAAAGTTTGCTTTAAACGAAATATTTTTACTTATCATTGATCCTCAAAACACTTCTTAAAGTAACATAATGAATACAATTGACCCCTAGACATACTTTGGTTCAGACTGACCGAGAAGCAACAGGCCTCACTTCCTTGGGATGAACTTGCAAGCTGGAAAGTCCCTGGCTCATGTACAAGGGAGTGAAGGTGTCTTGAAAAATATTTCAAAAGCTGTTTTTGAAACCCAAAAGTGCAAGATAACCAAAGTACAGAAAGCGCTAAATCAAAACATCTGTCTTGTCTATTCTATTGACTAGGAGCCAGCTAACTCACCGTTTAAATATTAATATCAGGATGGGCCCAATGTGAGCACTCCCAGAATGCCAGACTGCATGGCAGCTGGCCTGCAGGGCAGGTGACTCTGTTTGAGCAGGGACCCCTCTCAAGTTTAGAGATTCCATACTGGAAATTAGGAGATCCTTCCTTACAAAAGGTTGAGAGACCCCCTTACATGTGATCTGCAGTAAGTGACTGAAAGCGTGCTGAATTCATGCTGTGGAGAATTACTAATCCGTGCAACTATTCAGATACTATAAACATTGTAGGGATAATTCCATTAGGCATGAACTGTTGACGAAGTCTGAGACAACAATTGGATGCAGCCACACGTAGGCTCCAAAAAGGAATTCCAAAGAGGGATCCACTCTGAACCTCATGTCTCCACAGGAGGGCCCTCTTTACACTTCTGGTCTCTCTCTGAGTCATTCTAACTTAGTTTTCCTTTTCATGTTTCTTCCATGTGTAATTGTTAAGGCAAACCTTGGCATTTAACTTCCTAAACCTTGCCAGACCACAGTTGAAACTGCTAAATTCCATCAGACCTATCGAACTCTGTCAAATTATTATTTTACCTCAATAAAACATTGTGCTGCTTCTCTCTTTTGAGTGAGGTGCCCTCTACCCATCTGCAGCAGTCTGTAACTACAGATACTTATTTACACAGTGATACTGACCGCCATCACAACTGAAATTTGATTCAGTGTCCCAAGAACAGGTGCAGAAAGGATCTCTTGATACAGGAATAATAATTGTCTATAAAAAGGGTGAGAAAGAAATTACAAAATATTTTATTTTCACAGCATAAATTTATTTTCCTCACCTTCTGCAAAAACAATACATTCCACTTTTAATCAGTTTCCATTGGTTCAGTATAATAAATTGGATTAGTCCAAGTTACTTGCTCTAGAAGACCCACAGTGGTCTAAGACTACAGGCCTTTGGCACATGAATGAAGCTCTCCAAAAGTGCTCCTTTTGGCAGAATTTCTCATTTCTCCCCTTCTCTTTTAAAGGGAGCAACATAATGCTTGGTGAATGCTAAGGAGCATACATCTGTTTTCTAAATAGTCTTTTCACTTAGTCTCAACCCAAATGAAGCATTCCAGCTTTGCAGGTAAACACACATTAATTTCAACCATTCATTAGTTTGAAGTATGTGGATTTGTTAGTTTTAGCCTATGAAATTTAAAACATAACAGAAATTTATTTTTTTGTTTCCCAATAGACAGCAAATCCCCTGCCCAAGGAAAAAAAAACCCATTTTAAACAATTTCGTACTGTTTGCCACTGATAAGAATTTTGCTGATTTTATTACAGTTAATTCTAGTACTGCTAATAAAATATTTGAATAACAACCACTAGCAGCTTCTGGAAATAACAGCTGTCAAAACTCTTTACCTGCAAGTCTTTATCTGTGTACTCCTTGCCTCAGTTTCTGGTATCTGAGAACTCAGCGTTACTGTAGCAGCACAGAGTTTTTGCAGCTCGGGCAGACTGACAAAGAACAGAGACTGGTGTTTGGTGCTATTCATGGTATATTGTTGATTGCCCCAAAGCAGTACCTGGGTCTTAAAATAAAAAAAATATTTTATTTCTATAAGGCAGGTATTTGTTTAAAGATCTTTATAAGTATATGTTATTAGGTAAATGAATAAGCAATTCTTCTGATTATTCATTTACCTAATAACATATATATATAGAAATATATAGAAATGCATAGAAAGTATAACATAATTTGGTCAGCTAAAACAGCTGAATATCCTTTTGCTATATGTAATTCATTATACTTGAAAAAATAATTATTTGCAAGAGCCAAAATATTCAGAGTAAAGGCAAGGATGAATGAATACAGAGCACATGTATGTTCATCGCCATATCAACTGAGCATATGTGCTGAAACTCTATAATTTTTGGAACTTCCTAAAAACCACCAAAAAGAACCCAAAGAAACAGAATTTCAGACTAAGAATATGATCCTTTGATGCTGTACTAACAAATAACATGTGGATGGGAATAACAGGAATTCATATTACCCATCTTGTGGGGTGCCTGTTTTGTGCTCCTTTGCTTTGCAGCACAGGCCAGGCTCAGTGTAACGAGTTAGAATGTTTAGGAACAAAATAAAAAATCTAACATTTCATTATTTGAAGAAAAAGTCACCTTTTAACTGTAGCACCTTTTCCAGTCAAAGTATTTCAAAGAAAGTCAAGCAGTTAGAAAGCCAGGAACAAACACTGCACACCAGAAGAAGCTGGTTTAGTATTTCTCCCCACTTCAAACCCTAAAACAATTCTGGGAAATGGTCTCACCAGCACAGTGAGGACAGCAATAAATATTTTAATCCCAAATTTTATGAACTCACCAGGTATTCACCTGAAAAGCAATTCTGTAAATCCAGATGAAAAAATTGAACTGGAAACATATTTTCCAGGAAAAATGTCAAAGATAACTTTGCTCTTCTGATTTTGCTTTGCTTTCTTTACACTTTAAACAGATTAACCTCAGTCATACCCTAGAAAAATCACAAGGTGAATGTTTTACAATTGTAATTTAAAAGAAATAATGTTTTCTTGTTTCTTACCTTAAAGGAAAACAATTTTTTTCAGCAATCATGAAAAACAGAAGTCTTTTTAAATGCCAGCCAAGACTATCACTTCATCAGACAATTCCAAAAGCTACAGCTCAAGGGAAAGGACCATGTGAAACAAAAGAGAAAAAAACCTTGTCCTTATGCAACCATGGAAAAGAAAACCTGAGTCCTCAGCTTTCATAAGGTTTATTGGGGATTTTTGTGCCAGAGATGTTGTAAAACACATTCTGCAATGCTCCAGTGTCCTGCTTGCTGTTTGAGGACGACTCCCCTGTGGGAACCACTTGCTGTATTAAGCCTAAGTTAAATCTTCCCAGACATCTTAAAAGCTAATGGGACAGAGTGGTTGCAAAAGGCTTCTCCCTCCAGGAGAGAGGATAAAGAGAAAATTAGCAGTTAACACAGAACTGCCAGTTGAGAAAGAACTAATGATAATAAATCATTGGAAATAAACACAACTGCCCTCTGTACAAGAGGACTTTACGTGTGTGGGAGAAATTACAACTTAACATGCCAATAATCACAGCACATGAACTTGAAACCATCGCTGAGCTGCTGCTAAACTGAACAGAACATCAGTCAGGGAATGGCTATCGCTGTCTTTTCTGTCAGAATAGACAACTAAACCCCAGAGCTTGGCAGCAATATTTGCAATTTTCAGTAACAACCAGGAAGTCGGAATAAAGAGCCTCCTTATTAAAGCTGGGAACAACACCAGTCTGAGGGAGAGTAGCTACTCTTACTGTCAGGCTGACTGAAAAGTTGAGGCAGGATGTGAAGATGGCGGTGGCATTCAGTGAAGTATGAAGCTGTCCTGCACTCAGGCTCAGGGTGCACAAGTTAAGCACCAGCTCTGAGGAAGGGTGACAGGTCACACTAGGTAAGTTTCATACTACAAAAAAAATCCCAAATCCAGCCTGTAATCACGCCTGGGCATGTCCATGGGGCTAGTGCTGCTGAGGGACCCAAGTTGTGTATGGATGTGACATGAGGATGTGGGGATCCAAACTGGCCTGAAATACAGGCGAAGCCATCCAACGTATCTAAGACCAGAGCGAAGGAAACATGTTTTACCTCAGACAAAACTGAAGGGAAACAGGATGCTGGATTGGTGACAGAGCCTCACCGAGAGAAGGGGAAGGCGCTGCTCCCTGTGCCCCAGCCCACCTGGATGCAAAGCAGGGCGGTGCCACAGGGAAGAAGCCTCGCTCCAAGCCCCGCGGTAGAACTGTCCCAAGGCAGGGCGAGGGACTCCTGCGACAGCCGGGAGGTTTTGAGCGCCCCCGCCCGCCCCCTCCCGGCCGGGACCCCGGCGGGAGAGGGCAGGGTGCTCGGGCGGTCACAGCGCTGGCCAGGGCCCCGGCACAGCCGCGTTGTGACTGGGTGTAACTCAGCCCGCGCTCGGCGCTGGGTGTGCCCGCGGCAAAGGCGCTTTAGCCGGGCACAGGCAGCTCTTCCCCGAGCCGGGGCGTCAGTCCGCTTTACCGTAGCGGCACCAGGATAATTCAGCTTAGCTGTTTGGAAAAAAATCTTTACTGCGAGGGTGGTGAGGCATTGGAACGGGCTGCCCAGGGAGCCTGAATCACAAAATCACAGATTGTTAGGGTTGGAAGGGACCTCTAGGGATCATCTCGGCCAAGGCCCCTGCCAAGGCAGGGTCGCCTGGAGCAGGCTTCACAGGAACACGTACGGGTCGGTTTTGAATGTCTTCAAAGAGGGAGACTCCACGACCTCCCTGGGCAGCCCTGACCGGCCCATCTCTGCCACTCTCAATTTAGAGGCCCTTCTCATGTTAAGGTGAAACTTCTTGTTCTTTAGTTTACGGACATTGCTTCTAGTCCTGTCTCACTGAAGAGTCTGACAGCTCCCTGAGTCTCTCCTCATCAAAAGTGCTGTAGACACCTAAACATCTTTGTGGCCCTGTGCTGTGCACTCTCCAGTAGTTCCTTGTCTTTCTTGTACTGGAAGTGTCCAAGGCCAGGCTGGATCGAATTTTGAACAACCTTGTCTAGTTCCCTTCCAACCCAAACCGTTCCAATGTGGTTCTACGTTGCAAGTAAGCGATTATTCGCTCGTCGCCCCGCACACCGGCAGCCGCGCAGCCCGCCTCTGCCAAAGGTGGCGACCGCTGGGGTGACCACCCCAGGGAGGGAGCAATAGAGAAGCTGCAGCTCGGGAGCCCGGCACCGACAGCAGCCCGACCGCGTCCGGCCGGGGCTGTCCCGGCCCCGCCCCCGTCCCGCCCCGCCGGTCACATGGCAGCGCGGAGAGGCGGGGAGAGGGGGCGGGGCACGACGGCAAAGTCCCGCCCCCCGCCGCCACGGCCGCCGCCAGCCTGCCCGTCTGCTTTGAGTGGCATTTCCCTCCGCCAATGAGAGGCCGACTGGGCGGGAGGGGCGGGGCCGCGGCGGGAGGGGATAGGGCCTGCGGCGGGGCCCCGGCGGCGTGCGGGCTCGCAGTTTGTGGTGTGTACGGTGTGGGACAGGAGCGGACAGGACATGGTGGGCTCCAGCGAGACGGGGAAGGAGCCGTGGCGGGGCCGCTACTACCGCCTGGAGGAGGTGCAGAAGCACAACAACAGCCAGAGCACCTGGATCATCATCCACCATCGCATCTACGATGTCACCAAGTTCCTGGACGAGGTGGGTGCCCGCGTTGCCGGGACGCTGAGGGCACCGGAGCCCCGCGGGGCGGGGTGGGCTGGCTGGCCGCTCCTCGGCTCCCCGCGCTGTGCACCTGGCGGGCTCCCGTCTGCTTGTCCCGGCCCGCGGGTGCGGCACGGCGGGAGCCGCCCTGGGTGCCGCGAGAGCGCCCTGGAGGAAGAGCTGCGAGCCGGGCCCGCGCTCCGGGCGCCTCTCGGGCAGGAGAAACCCGGGAGTGCCGAGCGTGCCGGGCACGCTGCGGTGTCATCCGCTGTCTGCCCGCGCCCGCCTAAACTTTCGGCCTTGGAATTTGAATTTCCACTAAATGACGACAAGGAGAAAGAAAATGGAGTCAGTACTGAGGCTCAGATAGGCGGACTGGCTGTGTGGATCTTGGGTACCAAGAGTGGGCCTGAATCCATCTGCTTCTTGCTTTGGTGTGTCAGCTGAAAACAGAATTAAAAGTGAAGACTCAGCTGGGAGCCAGAGCCATATTCTCTTGTGAACTAAAAGTTCAGCAACTCCTCTCTTCCCACTATTATCGTGTGTGTTATATTGGAACAGGAAAGAAACTTGATAAAGTGGAAGGAAAGTATCACAACCTGCAGAATATCACAGATCTTCGGGTTACTCTAATAGTCACAGGATGACAAAATTGGTTTGGAAGAGACGTTAAAGCTCATCTTATTCCAGCCCTGCTGCCAAGGGCAGAGACAGCTTCCACTAGACCGGGTTACTCCCAGCCCCTATTTTTGATTACCTCCAGGAATGGGGCATTCTCTGGGCAAGCTGTGCCAATGCCTCACTACTGTCACTGTAAAAAAATTCTTCCTTATATCCAGTCCTTGGTAAAGCCTTGGTCACAGCGGCTTGTGTTCCTGCCTGCCAAATAAGTGTATCCTGGGTGGTCTTTTTTTGCAGGATGTGGCATTACACACAGGCAGCCAGGTTCAGAAAATTAGGGCTGCTCTCACTGCTGCACTAATCCACTCAGTGCAGGGATGCAGTGTGATGCTGCAAAGCTGCACCAGTTCAAACTCTAGTGTAGAGCACTAGAGTCAAGTTCAATTCCTTTGGTTGTGTTTTGTTGGACTTTTTCCTTCCCCAGTTAGCGGTTGATGTTTTTGATCTCTGACAGACAGTGAGCAGTTGATGTAATCGTTGATAGTCGTGGTTAGTAAAGAAGCATTTTAGTTATTGGACTAAAACATTCTTCTGTGGAGATGCAGAAATAAA
Organism: Corvus brachyrhynchos; assembly: GCF_000691975.1. Lineage (NCBI taxonomy): Eukaryota > Metazoa > Chordata > Aves > Passeriformes > Corvidae > Corvus > Corvus brachyrhynchos. The sequence goes on from NW_008246059.1 coordinate 3,843,937, forward strand.
ACTACCGTGGAGGTTTTTTTTTTTTTGGTAATTGAATGGAACTGGGATTTAGATATTTTGAGTTTTCTCCCTTGCTCCCTATTCCCAGTCTGCAAAGATAAAATCACAGGATCAATTAAGTTGGAAAAGACCTCTGAGATGTTGTCCAACCTTTGACCAAACACCACTGTATCAACTAGACCATGGCAGTAAGTGCCACATCCAGTCTTTCCTTAAAACTATCAGGGACAGTGACTCCGCTACCTCCCTGGGCAGTCCATTCCAATGTCTAATCACTCTTTCTGTGAAGAAACTCTTCCTAAAGGCAACCTAGCATCCAATTAAAAATGTATGGTAGACTTACATTAATTCCATCAAAAAGACAGTTTAGATAGGTAGCGATGTGACAGATTTCAAGCATCACTAGTTCTGTAGCCCCATCTTGATTTTTATGTTTGTAAACACTTGCGATTCACAGGAGAAATTGAACATTTTGCAAAGGAGGGTTGACAAGCAATTTTTCAAAGGCAGTGTTGGCACAGGTAGTATTTCATTCTTAAGCGGTGTGTCAGTGCAAATTGTTTGGCTTTTCAGCAAGGCAGATTGTGAAACTGATCTACTGACTCTTCCTTCATTATTTTTCATCTAGTTCTGCCCCTGGTTGTCTCCATACATTAGTTATGGACATCTCTGTATGGTTATGCAGTCGGGGCCAATTTAATTATAGAAGCCCTGGAGGAGAAAACAGCTTTTCATGTAGTCTGCAAAAGTGAATTGTCTTTTGGAAACTTGATCAGTTTTGATTGATACATAATTGTATTGTATATTGTCCAGATTGAGGAGACGGCAACAAAAAGACCCACAACTCAGAAAAACCCTAAACCTAACCTAACATGAGAAAAAAAATCCAGGTCCAGGATCTCATGAGCTTTTAAGTAGTTGCACAGCCCCTTCTTTCAGTACATCTGGTGAAATTAAAAAATATTAAGAGGCACCACCTTCTGTAAATTTCTCCAAGAAAATCTCATTTTCATCCTTCAGGACAGCATTGATAATTCAGCAGCATATCAAAAGAATTCCCTTTGTAAGCATTTAAATAGTTGGGGTTTGGACAACTGGGGGATATCTTGAGATGCTCTGGTACAGATAAGTCAGACTTCATCCTCATGTTAAGCTTTCAATAGAACATGGCTGGTTTTGAGCTGAAATTTCAAAGACATTCTGAGATAATGAATGAGATTGTTGAGAATAGTTACCCAAAGTATCTTAAGTGAGGCTACAGCCCCAGGGAAAATTTTTGGATATTTTAATATTCATTGTGTTGGTGATTTTTGTTATGGAACTCTTGGACTAAGATACTTCATAGGGCACTTATTTAACCTTTTATTTTTTAATGCTTTTGGTACTTAGTTAACTTATCAAGTGTTATGTTAATTCTTTTGACACTGTCAGACACCGTGAGGCATTTCCATGTGATAGCTGAGGAGACATTGGAGCTAGCCTCTTGCAGGTTCATTCCAGAGTACAGTAAACCCTTCTCAAAGTGGGGATTATGTTAACTGTTTCAATAGTGTTATGGGTTAAACTCAGGTTTATTTCTTGCGGTTCCTTTCAGGAGTAGAAAAGCTTAGCATATTTTAAGACTTATGTGTGGGCCACTGAAATTTAAGTCCAGTAGTATTAAAAAAGGATGCACTGCTAAAGCATAACCTCACTCATGCTCTTGCCAAGTAGTACGTAAGTATCAGTTTACTGGGAAGTGAAGAAATGGGAGCAGCAGCTAAGCTCACCAGTCCCATTTCTTAAACCAATAACTGCATTAACCTATGGAAATATTTTCTTATTAATAACTAAGTGGAAAACTTTGTGGTGCTTCAGTCTTGAAGACACCTTGGATGCTCTTGTATTAATACAAGTGGAAGTGTGGTGCTGCTTTTCACTCCATTACAGTAGTTAAAGGCTGCACTCCCTCTGTCTAGTTGTTGTGTCTTCATGGAGTTTGCAGATGTTTAGTGGAACTTGTTTGGTTTTGGGGAACAATCAGCCTCTGTGAACACTTGATTGAAGTTAGATAGTAAATGGGCTGGGGGTGGTGACATGTATGTGTTGGGAGTAGCAGGGCAGAGTAGGAGTGGAGGCTTTGCATGGTGTGATCCATATTAGCTTGGTTTCCTAAAGGACAAGGCTTAGAAAAGATCATAGAAAATATAGAAAAAGTGCTGAAGGAGGAAACAGTTGTGTGCTCTGATATCTTATCCTTGGAGTTACTGAAGATTCCAGCAACTGCTTTTTTTACTCAGGGTTTGGGGTTTTGTTGGTTGGTTGGTTGGTTTGTTTTTTTTAGTGGAAGATATTGGGGAAAATTCATAGTTTGAATATTCATCTCAGAATTTTCTTTGATTTTCCAAGTCTAGAAGAAGAAATCAAGAGACCTCAGCTTTCAGAATACATTATTTGAAAGGTCTTATCAAGAAAGAGTATTCTTGAAACCAGAAACTTTTATGTCATATGTCGTTAAAGGCAGTCAGACCTGTGTTGCAGAAGCTTTGGGAAACCTTTTCCTTAGCTTCAGCTCTTGTGGTCTAATCCCAGGGAGTACCCATGTACCACGAAGTGGCTCACTCGCTCTCCTGCCCTCCTGGGGAGGAGAATCAGAAAAAGGTCAGTTTTTTGGGTTGATATAAGAACAGTTTAATAGTTGAAATAAAGTAAATGTAATAACAATAGTTATAATAAGGAGAGAGAAGGATAAAACCCAACAGAAACAAATGGTGCATCATACACGTGTTCACCACTCGCTGACCAATGCCCAGCCTGTTCCTGAGCAGTGATTGGTGGCTCATGGCCAACTCCTTCCAGTTTATGGATGGAGCATGACATGCTATGGTATGGAATATCCCTTTGGCCAGTTCGGGTCAGCTGTCCTGGCCATGCTCCCTCACTGGCAGAGCATGGGACACTGAAAAGTCCTTGACATAGGTAAGCACTACTTGGCTGCAACCAAAACATCAGTTTATTAACAACATTATTCTCATGCTAAATCCAAAGCACTGTACTGTACCAGCTACTGAGAAGAAAATGAACTGTATCTCAGCTGAAACCAGGATAAGATCCTATGTCATTTAAAGGAAAATAGCTACTAGAAGTGCTTGTGTACTCACAGCAGGATGTCATGGCTATATCTGCATTGTAGCTAATTACATATATTAATAACATTAAATGTCAATGAATGGAGAGAGTATGTTGGCAATGCTCTATAGTATTTCCCCATAATTTTAATAAAGTCATCCCTCTAGACAGGTTTTGACATCAATCTAATGAGATAAACAAGAGTAGCTGGACCTATTAAAATGAACGATCTGTATCTTGATTTACTTGCTGTTGTGGTGAGGTTCTTGTGGGAACTTGATTGGATTCCTTAAGCTAGGCAAAAAAGCTGACATGTATAGAAATATCTCTACTAGAGAGGAGTTTCTTGTTCTAAAAACCAACTGTGGTATGCATTTAATATTAATCTAATACAGACTTTGTTTAGGTTACTTCAATTGTTGGTAGTCTGAGAATACAGCAAAAAAATTGGTAAATAATTTTTTTTTCCAGAAGGTATGAACTTGTGCTTCCATAGCACTTTTTCTAAACTTTTCCTGGAATGGACAGCTCCCACTAAATGTGTTTTGTAAGACTGATCGAATAAAGTGCTAAAAGCAAATATTGTTTTACTGCGTCAGGATGAAAAATGTTCTCTCCCCTATGTGGCAATAAGTTACATTCATTCAGTGTGATGGTGTTGGGGAGGAGTAGCATAATGCCTTCCATGTTTAAAGTCATGATCAGCTTGCAGTGAAAGATGCCTGTATTGGCACATTTGAAGTCTGCGAGTGAAACGTGGGAATTGTTACTGCAGAACCTTGCAGTTTGCAGGTTAAACCCAGTGTTAACGCTTCCTTAAGCCCTGATGAAGCTTGCAGGAGAATTTGAAAATGCTTTGAAAAATAGCACTTCTTAGCACTTTTATGCAAATCTCTGCAAGCTGTAACTGTTTTGTAAGTGGGGAAATGGGCACTGTTGTGGTTTAACCTCAGTGCCCTGCAGCCCCTTGCTCACTGCTCCCCACAGCCCCTTGGTGGGATGGGGAAGGGAATCAGGGAAAAAAGATAAAATGTGTGGATTGAGATAAAAAAAGTTTCATAACTAAAATAAAATATAGTAACTACAATAAAAAGGGAGACAAAAAGAGATGCTAACCATGTCCAGCCCATTGCCAAGCAGCGAGCTGCAGCTCCCAGCCAACTCCTCCCAGTTTGTTTGCTGGGCATGATGTTCTGTGGTATGGAATACCTTTGGCCAGCTGTCTTGGCTGTGCACCTTCCTGGCTTCTGTGCACCTTCATGCTGGCAGAGCATGGGACATTGAGAAGTCCTTGAATTAGGGTAAGTGCTACTTAGCAACAACATCAGTTTCTTATCAACATTATTCTTGTACTGAATCCAAAGCACAGCACTGTACCAGCTTCCAAGAAGAAAATGGAACTCTATCCTAACTGCAATCAGGGCAGGCACCAAGCTACTGGATATTTCTTTTGCACTTCATCTAAAAGCCTAATGATAGTTTTCAAAAATAAACTGTCAGAGAGAGATCTTCTTACCTAGGCTCCTGATATTTTATATGAGCAGACTATTTAAGTTCCAGGACCAGAATTGATAATAGAAATAATTGGGAGGACTCTTTTCAGACTACATAAAAATGCCCGTGAAATAAGCAAGCATTTGTCTGTCCTGCAGATTAAGGCTGAGGTTCTCTGGGTGTTCCTGGCTCTGCCACTGCCCCCTTTCTGCTTTTCATTCCTGTAGTGCAGACAGTGAAATGTGAGTTTATAAAACTGCCACTAACAGAGACCTTTGATCTCCCTGAAAGTTAGATTGGACCCTAGATTTTGTTCCCCCTGTATAGGAAGGGAGAGGGCACAGGACTTGCAAATTAAGGTAGCTATCCTTTAATAGAGTCTTGAACTATGACACTGAGAAATCAAAATGACTATAGCGGGGGGGAGAAAAGGTGGCATTCAGGATGAGGTAAAAGGGACTTTTGACCCAGATGAGAGCAGCAAGATTAACTGCTTATTTGCCTTATCTAAAACTTTCTAATGTGCTGCTGTTAGGAATTAGTCTGTGGTCTGTGCTAATGCTGGTTCTATATAGGCATCTGTTATTCCTGTAACTTAGATTATTTATTATATTGGGAATGTCCTAGGAATGAGCTAGGCTATCTTAATTTATCATCAAAAGCTTCTTCATTTCCCTTGAACTACAGTTTTACCTGCAAGAACTCTTCAATTACTTTTATCAACAGGATTTTGGTTTAGGAGTTACTACTATCTGTATAGCCTTGTGGGCTTTCCAGTTCCAGGGTCTATCCAGAGGATCTTCATTAAAGTAGCAGTTCTGGTAGCAGGCTTTGTTTACCAGACAGAATTGTGAACAAAGGCCTTGTATAAACAAGCTTTGGGAAGCTCATCCAACCATGAAAGATGCTCATCTTTTGATAGAAAAGTCAGTTCTTGCCCTTTGTGTGAGGCATTACAGTTGCTCTCTTTCATTAGGTGAGGTGAACTCTGTTCATTAATTGCATGAATTATGTGCCAGTTATTTACAGAGGGTTTGTAAGTTCATATGGTTAAGCAGAGGTGGCAGCTAAAAGCAAAGTGTTTAGCTTCAAAGTCCTTCCATCAATGTCTAGTAGGTTATTATTAACATTATCTGGTAGGTGGCTTAAGTTTGGAATTCTGTGTGTGATTGTCTGTACTTAGCCTTGCTCATGTCATAAAAAATAATACCAGTTTTCCAGCTGTAGTGCCAGAGGTCAGGGTGAATTTGTCCTTTTCAGCTGATCTGTGATAGTCAGAGGCTTGGTAGAGAGGATTGGTTGCTGCCGCTGTCTTGATGCTAATATTGTGGTTTTTTAGACAGAGGGATCAGTTGCTAATTAGACCAAAAACTAGTTCTACAGAGAAAAGCTGGAGTGCCTCTGTGGTGCTGCCCACATAGCTACGTGATTGCTTTGTAGTGTCACAAGGGAGGGATTTGGGAACGCAAGTTGGTACATGATCATTTGTAGCTGGCAACCTGCAAGTAGTCTGTTAAAGTACTCCGTGAAGTAATTTTAATGTAGATGCAGTTACATTGGTAGGTATTCACTTGTTTGGCTGGATGGTGAATTTTTTTTTTGTGAGCTAGTGTAAACCATGTGATCTTGATGACTTGCTGGAGTAACTGGTATTTTATGTGTTTGTGTGAGTGGCCTTTGGTTTCAGTGCAATGCTTGAGTTTACATACCACTTTTGGTGCTGGTGCTTTATGGGTAGTTTAACTTTGGGGCCTTTTGCTGTTTGTTGATACCTTGTTTGTTAAGCATGTTTGCCAAGGAGTTGTGCCACCTTTTCTGCTGAAGTTGGTACATATAATTTTCTATTTTGGGGGGCACAATTCTTTAGCATGGTATTAAAAAACTCAAACCCACATTGCTGAAGAAATTCCATGAAGGTTTAGTTGAGACAATGTCTGGGAGTGCTGGTTAGACCCAAGTTCAGTTTAAGTGCCATTTCAAGGCATTGAACTTGAGTGTTCTCTCAACTTTTGTCCTGTCCTTTTCCTGAGTACTTAGCAGAATGGATTCAAGGACAGGACTTTGGTGAGCATGCCATATTTGCAGGTTGCTTGCATAATCTTTACTCTGCTTGTACTCTTCTAACTTTTTTTGGCTCAGCTGCTGCATCTAATCTCTCTATCAGTTGCTTAATCTCGCTTTTGCTTAGTCATGGTAGGGAGCCTTTACCCTAATAGCTGTGGTATCTTGGCTCTTTAAAAAGTGTTTTGTTGGGGGTTTTTGTGGTTTTTTTTTTCCTCCTCAACTTCCTTAATCTGTTAAATGTCTGCCTTTAATGCAAAGATTCAAGTTTTGGAGTTCTGGTACAGTGGGAAGCTCACAGTAGTAGTTTGCTTCATCTGTATAAACAAATATTGTTTTTGTTAGAAGAGAAGGTTTGATAGGAGATTAATGGATTTGAAGTAAGTGCTAACCTGAATTGCCTAGACTAGTAGAAATGTTTATGCCATTTCTTTAATCTGTGGGCTTTGGTCAGCTGTGCTCCCCACAAGATGACTCTAAATAGTAGATGTTTTGCCTAGTTTCTGTAATTTTATATCCTGTAGTCAGAAGCATTAAAAATTGAATTGAGGCTCCAAAGCCTTTTATTTCCTCTGCTGCTGGTAAAGTGCTAATATCTATTCCATGGTCACGTTAATCCAAGGCAGTACTAGCAAGTGCTTTCAAGTTGCTTACCTAATCATTCCCAATGTTTATGTAGTAGTTTCCTACTTGAAAGTTGAGTGGTGAATTTTTATGGCATGTTACCTGTTACATAAATGAGTAACTTGGAGCTGAGGAAATGCACTGGACTAGAAGATGTGATAGATCTTGCAGTATATACAGGCAGTTATTTGATAGATAGACAGAAATGTAGAACTTCATAAAATCCCCAAAGTGCATCCTGAGGAAAATAAAAGTTAATGGAGAACAGGGGTTTATGTTAAGGGAATGGTGATAGATTGAGGTATTAGAAGATACTGGGAGATGACTTCTCTGCATCCTCAGGGGTTTTATCAGCAATGTGGTTTTGGGATTCCATAGTCTATGAAAACCAAATTGCTATTCTGGGGTCTTGAATGGGCTTTCAGTTGTGCTTAAACACTTCCAAAGTATCTGGCAAACTTGATATTTGTACCATAATTTGTTTTGGAAAGGCCCCTTAAAGTTATCTGGCGTAGCCCCCAGCTGAAACCAGGATTAACTAGAAGGTTAGGTTCCTTAGAACCGTGCCAGCCTGTTTTGCCAATGCTTGATTGTGCTTCTTGTGAACAGATTTTTTGTTTTATCTTCCTGGAATGTTCTTGCTGCAGCTTCTACCTTTTGGCTTTTATCCTTCTGCTTTATAAAGCATTGCTTGGATGAAAAATACACATTTCCTAAAGAAGTGAAAACACAGAATGTAACTTCAGATAATAGTTGGGCTTTAAAATACAGACTGATTCCCACACAACATTCTAAATGCTTTAGTTGCAAGGGGTAATGCCTCTTATTGCTTCTTTGCCAATGAAATAGGGACTTAGCTTTCTTGGTTTTGGCTTCAGAGAGTACATAAAGCTCTCTAGTTATTCAGAAAGGCTTACGTTTGCTCTAGAAAGTTTAGAAGCTGATTTTTTTTTTAATTTTAGAAATGTAAAAATGTAGAATTTCCATTTCTAGAATATGAAATGTATTTCACTAACAAATTCAAACTCATTAAAAATTGCAGCACCCAGGAGGTGAAGAGGTCCTTAGGGAGCAAGCTGGAGGAGATGCTACTGAGAACTTTGAAGATGTTGGCCATTCCACAGATGCAAGGGCAATGTCAGAATCCTTCATTGTTGGGGAACTTCATCCTGTGAGTATATGATAGTGTCCTTACTTTTGTGTTTACTATACTGTTTTTGCATCTAGTTACTTGTCTGGTAATTACTTTAAAGTCGAGAAAAACTGCTCGTTTGGTTGGATGCCGGTCCTGCAGCTGTTTGTGGATGGACCTAGGTTTGAGATAGTTCCTTCAGCGTGAAGGGATATGATTAGTGCAGCATAAGGATGGTCACATCTTTTGGTGATTTAAATTGTCTTACAGCTTAGTTCTTGAATAAACTGAATATGGAATCATGTCATTTCTGATGTACCCCTGTCAGCTTTCTAATGAGACTCCGTAACCCCTGAAGGTGGTATGTCAGAATGTCTAGACCTTTTCTTATGCCAAATGACTACTTAACAACCACTTTCATGCTTTCACCATTGTAAATATGTATCTGCCAGGCTTCCATCTGTATCTAAAAGTACAATCCTGGCTCTTCATATATATGTTTAGAAAATGGTTATTATAAACATTGTACTTCCAGTTTGTTGCTCTGTCTTCCCCTCTCTGGCTCCTGCCATTTTTAGCTGTATGATGGTTCCCTGCTTGTGGTTGTCAGGGTTGGTTATGATCAGTTCCCACTGGATCATCTGTCACTTCCTCTTTTCTATACTGTCCATACAATTTCCCGTACGTTTAACAAGCACCTTTCTGCTGTCTTAAGTTTTGAAGCATTTCTTTCTAGCTACAGAGCTGCTGCCTTGGCTTCCTTCAACTAGGCCATTGTTAAACTCTCCTGCATCTTAATAGCTGAAAGACACTGTTGAGGTTTAGGCTGCTAGTGTGCCCATCTGTTCTACTGCCCATTCCTGCCTCTTCTCTTCTCCTCTTGTTTCATGTATGTTTTGTCCTGCATTTGGGGTAAAAATCACTGTTTTGAGTAGCCTATTTCACAGTAAGATTCCCAGTCTTGTTTGTCTCAGGTTGTCTCTTGATCGTGTAGCTTCTCCTAATGAGAAGTAACTTGGCCCTGATGCACATTTGTGGCTTTGCAGGCTTGCCATCTATTTCTGATGCCACTAATGTTCTTAGCCTGGCTATCAGTCCAGTTCTTCCTTGTTTGGCAAGTGCCTGTTTTCATTTGATATGAAACAAACAGCTTGGTAGTTTAATGTACAAATACAGCACTGACAGGATTATGTACTGTTGGGCTTTTTTGCAGTGAATATGACTGTGCCAAGGAGAACTTTGAGTTTATGAAAGATCCATAGAATTTGGGACCTTTGGTCCAGTGGACATTGGACCACAACCAGTTAGTTGACTTTACCTGATAATACAAGTACACTAAGTGGAATTAATATGATTGCAATCTATGTATAAGCTAAGGTTATGTATTCTCTGGAGACAAAGGAAAGGTATAAACGTGGGCACAAAGAACAATGAAATTTTTTGGAGGCTCAAGTTTTACTTTTGTTGCATACTGGGAAGTATTATTTAAGGAAGTGATCGATCTTGTTTATGTTAGCTCAAAATTAATCACTGACATCCGCTCTCCTGCAAGTCTGTTGTTACCTAGGGAAAAATACTTGCTTACACATTAACAGAATGAATTGCAAACTGAATTTAGTGATAAATGGTATGGGTTTGGTTTTGTTTTTAATGCTTTCGGATTTTGTCTAAATGTTTCTTGCTTGTTTTTCTTGCAGGATGACAGAGCCAAGCTTCAGAAACCAACAGTAAGTGTGTTTCTTGAAATGCCACATTGTTTCTTTTAGGAATTACAGACAGCGTCTGAGTGTCTGTGTATAAATGGTATGCCGCCAGAAACAGAAATAATTCCGTTTAAGCGTGATGTTTCAGGTTATAAATATCTTCGACCCATTGATACTGCTTCAAATTATTCTTCCCCTTAACTGTTATTTTCTTTAATTTGTGTGGCTTCATACCAGGAGGTTACTAAGTGTAATGGCATTATACTATAGCAAAAAGGTGACTAGAATCAGTCAGTGGTCTTCTAGTGTTTAGTTTAAAAAAAAAACAAAACAAAAAACCAGTTTATTGGTTGAACAGATTAAAGTAATAAGTGTTTGTGGGAGGAAAAATGTGATGCTTAACAATATATCTGTCATGCTAGTAGATCAAGAATGTAGAGGCGTTCAGTGTATCATAAATCAGTTAAATTGCAATTGTGAACCCTTTTCAAGGTGAAATTACTGTTTACTTCTTGACTATTTCAGTAGATTCTGCTGAGTGTCCTATCAATGCAGTATTGCACTTATTTTCTAATGTTTTTTTCCATCCTTAATAGAATTAATCTGTGTTGGCACTCAGCTATCAAACTCATAAAATTCATATGTCCTTTAAGGGAGAAGGTGCTTCAGGGATTAATTTGTACAGTTGCTGCCGCTGTGTTCAGAGAGGATGTTTGCACTGGGCTTACAAGTACAGCAGCATACTTAGAAAATTATTTTTAAATGAAGCTTAGTAAGAATAAGATCTTAATCTTGCTGTTTTGACAGATTGTTTCTTAGAAGTAATCACTTTTGTAAGATCTTCCAATGACATGAATTAGTTAAAGGAAAGGAGGAAAATTTTATATATATATATATATACTTGCACTGAAGTGCTCACTATACCAGTTATTAATTTTATTATTAAGGCCTGGCATTAGTATACTAATAAAAATAAGAAATGGAATAGTGATTGGAATTCTGAGCTTCTTCCCACCAAGAACAGTATCTGCTGTTCAGATTTCTTTTGAAATTCAGGGCAGTTTACACTTAAGCTGTAAGAGCAGTAATGATAAATGCAACTGAGAACAGGCTGCCTAGTGCAAGTTGTAGCAGATAATCCTCTGAGTAAGCTCACAGGAATTTACCAAACTGAAGTGCTTAGAATATTAGTTGGGCCAGTGCATAGTCAGGTGGGAGTTAAGATGTATCTGCATAGCTACCTACACTACGCTTGTTCTCCATCATTCTAGAAGGAAGTTGGGATGCTTTTCTGCAGCAGGATGGGTGGCTGTAGAAAGACAGTTTCATTTTGCATTATACTCTGGGTGGGTATGGGACAAGTTATGTAGGTTCTGTGCCCTGTCTCTCTAGGAGCTGTCAGAAGGCCTTGGGCTTTCAAATGTCCTTCTTGTCCTCGTACTGTGTTTAAAGTACCCTCAGTGCACATGTCCAGTGTCGTGGAGTTTAAAATTAAGTTTTTATGAGCTGGGCCATATTTCTGTAACTGTCTTGATGTGGGGGGAGCCATCCCCTGGGCCTGGATGTGGCATGTCTGTTACAGAAGGTGTTAGCCTTGATAATGTGGGCACCTATTCCTCCATGCTGTTTGGCTTTGGGGTTAGTTTTTCATTGAGATGTTCACAAAAGCAAAAGAGATGTAATCTCTGAGTCATATTCTTTTACGCACGGTATTTGCATGTGTTAACCTAGGATGATTTGGGTGCTTGCAAAAGTAGCGTGCTTAAACCTCTGAGAGGGTGTTGGAAATCCCCTTGTCTTTAAATTAATTGCAAATGTTCTGATACCGAAGCAAGTAGTTTTGCAGTGACTGATCTTGTACCACTAAATTTAGGTAGAGTTTTAATGCTTGGATCTTTAAAATGCACTTAGGGTCATGCACAATTAGAGTTATTCAAATTAATATGTCTTCATATAAACCATGCACACGTGCCCAACTGGGATTTGACCTTGTAGTGCTGCTTTTCCTATGGAAACTGAACAAGAAATCCAAATCAATATAGCTATAACAATTTGACTTGATTCTTACATAGTCTGAAACACCCCACTAAAACCCCTGAGTTTAATAAGCCTTGTAGATGTAAATTAGTAGCTTTTTTAATGTAGTTTTGATAGAAAAAATATTTGTGAAATCATTCAGAGTCCTTTCAATTAGATTTTAGTCAAGTAAAGGATTTTTGTCTTTTAGGTGACTAAAACTTCTCAAATGTTACCTGAGGTTGCAGTTAGCTTCATAGAAAACTTGAAGCAAAATTCTTCTTGTTGATACTGTTTTAGAAACTTGATGCAATGTTGGTGGTAGAAACTGCTGCTGGTGACCTTATAATACAACAGAACTGCTGTAGGAATTAGGAGAAAATGCTTCCCAAATGCATGCACTGAGTTGTTTCTGAATTAGTCCCACTTGATGAGTTTTGAGAAACTGTGGGGCTAGTTAAGATGGAGTGGGTTGTCTTCCTGAAGTAATATCTTCTTATGCTTTGCTTTCCAGGAAACTCTTATTACCACTGCTCAGTCTACTTCCAGGTACAGTATGACATCTGATGTCAAACTTGAAGTTCCTCATGATTGTGTTTCTGAAGCTTAGAAAGCTGAATAGCTTTTATCTGCTGAAAGCTGAGATGTTGGGGGGTGGTGCATGAAAATTTCTGTTCTGTGTAAAGTGCAAGCTGCCGTCTATGTACCGCTTTACCAGTGTGTCAGCTTACTAGGTAGATGCTTTTCTCACATTGACAGGTGTCAATATCTACCAAATGGTTTGTTTTGCACAGGCCTTTATTTCTGGAGCCTGCCACATGAAGGGAAGACACTTAGTGCCATTGCCAACTTACTGACATGGATGCCTCACTTTTAAAATTTGCTACCACTGTTGCACCTAAGGGAAATAACAGGATTCTGTAGATAAGAAGGAAGATCGGTCAGAATTGGGAGGGGACTGAAAAACACTTTACAAAGTTGGATTCAGTGGTATTCCAAAGTTATAACCTGCTGACAGTGGCCTACTGCTGAAGCCTCAGAGGACTCTTCCATGACCCTCTGGGTGGGGAGTTTGGCTGCTTAGAAGTGTCATGTGATGCTGCTACTTAAATGGCTTTTGAATGAATGATATTCTGGGCAGGACACCATGACTTTAAATGTATCTAGGGTCTTACTCTTCTCTAGTAAGCAAACTTCTTGTAAGCTCTAGTACAAAGCCTTAACTGTACAAGCTTTTTCAGTTGTCTATAGAGTATTACTGGCCAATCCAGGTGTTCTGTTGCGCTGAATTTGAAGTATTCATTGGAGTGGGGAGGAAGGACTTCTTTAAGCAATGACCTTTTTTTTTCTTCTTATAACTTGCTGATTGTCACTTCCTAAACTGCTTTTTCAAAAACTTCCCTTTTAGCTCATGGTCCAACTGGGTGATCCCGGCAATAGCAGCAATTATCGTGGCCCTGATGTATCGTTCCTACATGTCAGAGTAAGCGCCTTACTGAGAAGTAATGCAAGAAGAGTACATTCTCTGGGAGAAAACACAAAAAACCCTAACCCAATATCTTTCTGGACAAAAGCCTGATGTCTGAAGAAAAATTCAGGATTTTCAGAAAAACGAAACAATTCTTTTTCTGCTGTGCACTTTTCTTAATGTTGCCTTCGTATATGCTGCTGTGAAGTGATAAAAAGGCAGCATTTCTCTTTTTGTACAACACTTTTATTCTCTAATGAATTATTTGATAACTGTATTGGTTTCTGTGCTAGAATATTGTTTTGTATGTAACACTGATTCTGGTTATTTCTCTTCAATCTGTAATAGGGTCATTAGGACTCTCTTTACATATATATTTTACAGCTTTAAAAGACTACCAAAACTGTGTACATGTGCACAACTTAACTTAAAAAAATCTTGTTGTCTTCTTAAATGCAGTATGAATGAAATGCAAGTTAAATGTAATGAATAAAACTGAGTGGAGTTATAGGTACCAAACAGCTATAGTGAGCTGTGGTTTTTTCCATTTTTTTTACAACTGCTCTTACAGCTGTTGTACATACTCCTATTAGCAAACTGTTCTGTTTGTCTCCCATTGAAAAATTCAGGTGAAATATGAAACTCAGTGTTTGACCCAATTATGTCTGTCTCATTTTTGTGAAAAATAGCTCTTACTTTTTTCTGCCTTTTTTTTGAAAAAAAAAAAAACCAAAACCTGCTACTAAATAGTACTGTTCCTGCCAAACACTCAGGTGACTAGAATTTGTTCTGGAACTTTTAGCCTTCAATAAAATCTTCAATTTTGTCAAGTACATTGTTAAGGGAAAAAACTGATAAATCTATTTCTGACTCTTCTGTGATGTGCTTTGGTGCTTTACCATGAGGAGGTGACTATTTTCACTGCTAAATACAAGATAACTGTAAGTATGCATTTTGTGGTGAACATTTTTAGTCATATGTAAATCATGAATAAAAGTTTTAAATGCTTACACCTTCATTTCCAAATTCTTTGAAGGCCTTGAAAGGGATATCCTATTGGGGGACTTCTCAGAAGTGCACTTACAGTAGATCCCATCAGCTCCGTATCAAGCACTAGCTTTTGTCCTGTTTTTGCCACGGCTTGTCCTTAGCACGTGGTGAAACAGAGTTTAAAAATTCAAGCTTTATTGGTATTTTTATAGATATCCTTTAAAAAGGATATAATAACTCAGGGTTGGTGTTTAGAATCACAAATCAAATTTAATTTTTAAAACAACAGTTGAGTTCAGATATCTAGGTGATGGGGAAAAAAAAAAAAAAGGACAACTTTAGAAAGCTTATCTTCCTCTGTACAAGAATTTCAGATGGATAAGTATGTCCACATCAGCAGATAGGGCAGTGCAATTAAAGTGGATCTGTAATGTGAAACACTTGCTGTGAAATGCTTTTTTTTCCATGCTGTGTATGTCGGAGTTTTAATATGATGGAGCTCTGTTTGGGTCCTATATACTGCATATTTATGCAATTCCCTGGAGTAACTATGGAAGCTCAGTGCCACGTAAAAGTAGTTAAGCTGGCATGTGCAAGGAATTTCCACAATGTGAACCAGAAGCATGGTGAGTGTAGATAAGTAGGGAGTGCTTCACAAACTGATAGAAGTAAAAATGCTAATGTAGATGTGCACTCCACTGGTGTGGATACAAGTTGTTTCTCAGAATCCTTTTGGGTTTTTAAATGTAAACTGATTTTGTAAACAGAGATAGATCTAAACTAGAGAAATGATCAGGCTTATTTTCCTTTTTAATACTCTTAAGGTTAGAGCTGCTTTCCTTAGAGGCGTCATATAGAACTTTTTATGTGACTTTAGCTTCTAAGTATGAATAGAAGAGAAAGTGTATATGGGTGTGGTGAGGAATGAATGACTGTGCTATTGAAAAAGCAAGTGAGTTGAGGGTGTAGTCAATGTTTTTTACAGTGTGACAGCAAAAAGAAAAGATTTGACAGTCTGCATTCTTCTCAGACCAAAGTCCTTTGTCCACAGATCTAATCTGAAAGAATTTGCTCTAATTGTCTGATAATAAATACTAATTTTTTTAAAGAGGCTGGCTTTAGTGATTGATGCTTTAAACCAGTTGTCATATTGTCTACTTGTACAACCTTGCAATGTTTACACTGCCTTAAATTATCTGGGCATTGCATTTTTGCCCGTTATTTGCCTGTCCTCTGTTCGCAAGAATGCGCAGTGATGGAGAGCTCCCCCTTAAATGGAGATGGCCTTGGCTGCTTCTTGGTGTCTGTGGAGTAAAGCCAGCACAACTTGTTCATTTGTTCCCTCCGAGATGACAAGGGAAAAATAGTGTGCTGTTCGTTTCCCCGGCTTACTTGCTCCGTCACGCTGGTCCGATGCCTTTCCCTAGTCATCAGTGCTGCAGTAATGATTTTGCAGAAGGCTAGAGAGAAGGTGGCAGGGGGGTGAAAGCTAGGCAAATGGAAGCTGATCACAGATTCTATTCAGAGAGAAAAAATGCAAGGGTGCTGTTTTTATTTTCTGTATCTTTGACTACTGAGGGTAAAATAGTGTTTATGAATTTGTGGGTATTTGAAGTAAAACTGTTCCTAGATTTTCTGCAGGGTTGGCAATGACTGTTACCTGAAATTCAGTGAGAATGAATGAGCTGTATCTGTGCACAAAACATAGAGAACGTTTAGTAGTATTACAGCGTTTTCTCCGGAATATAGAAAAGGATTTTGGAAATGGCATAAAAGGAACAAGAAGCAGGAGGAAGCTCATGCTCCTCTATGCTTGGCTCTAATGCCTGTCCATATCTGTGGTGAAGCTGGTAACTGATGGATGACATATTTGAATTCCACTTTACTTTCATACTTCATTACATTTCTTCCTTTGATTTATTCATTATGTTGAGTTTTTAAGTAGGTGGGCAGACAAGCACATGAATTAATGAGAAATGCTGGAACATTAGATCTTTGTAGATGATTAATACTGGATTTTCTGTTCTTTCTGAAAACTAGTTAGACTTGTTCTTAATCTTCTTACATGTAGGAGTGCACATAAAACAATCCTTGACACTTTCTTTGCAAGTTTTTTAACATAGGGACATAAAATGTGACTTTCTAAAAGTGGGAACGTGCAATGGTCCATATTGATGCTGCTAAAACAAAGCTCAGAATAGACACAATTGCACTGCAGTCTCATGTATAAGGGGATAGATTTTTACTTGTAGCCTGTGCAGTATAATTCCTGTGCCTGTTCTTAAACAGTTTGCTACACTTAGGCAGACAGAGCCTAAGTACTGCCCATGGCTGTCAGTTCTGCCCACTGAAAGTAGTACTGTCAGGCAAGAAGAGTTATGCACAGGAAAGCCTCAGGAAAGGCTTTTTGGTGTTTGTGGACAGAACACCAGACAGCTCCTGTGAACCTCCAGAATCAAGGAACTGTACCCAGTAGCACAATTACCACAGAAATTTTTGCTTTTTCCGTAGACTCTGGTCTGTGGGTAAACTTGATTGATCCTATTGCAGGGTAAGAGCACTCCACTGTATCTCTGGAGTTCCACCTATTTAGGTCATAGATAAATACAGCCATGTATTGTTTGAAATTAGGAAGTGTTTTTACCTGTCAGCAGTGTGAAATGAGTTCTGGAAACTGCTTCAAGGTTTGGGAGGGCATGAATAGAGAGGAAAAAGGTAAGCCAAGCAAGGGGCATGCTTTCCTAAAGGACTTTTTTCAAAAAGGAAAGATCATTCTCCTGTCACAGATTTCTGAAGCCTGTGATGCTTTTAGTATCACTCATCTTAACATGGCTTGCAGGGATATCCATAAAAGGTGTGTTTTCTGCATAGGTGCTTGAGGGTAGACATGAAGGAAGAGCTTAACCTGCTGCTTAGAAGCCTTAGAAGCAGGGTGGTGGGCTCATCACAGGAAACAAAAAAAGATGTCCTTCCATTTGTAAACTGAGTGGATTCACAATTTGTATTTATTTGGATCCATTGTCAGAGTAGTGTTGCAGTTGATAACATTCTCTGCATCAGTCTGAGGAGGACAAGAAAGTTAAAAATCTTCAAGGGAAGTTTGTATTTGAACAGTCTGGGATCAGAATGAGAAAACCTTGTTTTATTTTTAGCTGATTCTGTAGAACTACTTTTTGACCCTTTGGAAGTCACAAAGACATTTGAGAATGCAGGTTATTATATATTTTGTTGTCATGGTGAGATCTTGAGACCTGAGGATATGGATGAACAAGTTACTGGAATACAAGCTGGGGTGTGCAGACTTAGAGCTAACTAGCTGCTCTCAGGCAGCTCCTGGTGGTGGGCTGCTCTTAGCCTTACTTGCATGCACGATAATATGTTGCACCTTTGCTGAAGGCGAGACAATCACAGGTTTGAGAAGCTCAGGATCTACTGGATGTGCCAGCCTGAGCAGACAAGATTATCCTGCCTCAAGTTCCCAGAAGAGTCTTGTTCCAGGATTGTGTCTCAGATCATATTTAACACACACTGACAGGATCAGACTCTACAAATTATGCTTTTTCATATTGTAAACTGGTGTCTTCGAATAAACGTCAGCTGGTGAGGAAGAGCAGGAAAGGTGGCTGAAGAAAAGAGAAAGAGCCTGTGAAACAAGGACTGTTGTCCAGGATTTTCTTTCCCAGCTCTGTGCCCTAACTGCTAAGTGCAGAGATTTTTACTCTTTCCTCTCTGCTATGAATCCAGCATTGTTGTTCCTACTGGAACGGATGAACTGATTGAATATTTATCCTGGTTCTTGGACAAAGTTTTACAGCATGGGCAGACTCTGGCCTAGTTTAGAGTGAGTTTGCATATGTCTGCATCATTCCTGTAGGCGTAACCTCACTGGTTTCTGCTGGGCCTCGCTTCTGGTTTGCATGAAGCACGAGAATGCAGCTCAAGACTTGTCACACACTTTCATGTGGGAACCTTTCAGTTTGTTCTTGAAGTCATCAGAAGCTCATTTTAATCCCTTAAAAATAGATGGCCTTCCTACTTCCAGCTGTTCTTATGCAGTTAAAAAAAATAAAAAACCAGCATAGGGTTAAAAAAACAAGTCACCAAACTACATTCCTTTTGTACTTTAAAAAGCCACATATTTTAAATCCATTGTTGCAGGGACTTCACTCCCATGTGTAAAAGAAAACCCTGTGCAAACTGATTCTGATCTTGTTTGGAGTGCTCAGGAGTTGCAACATTGTTAGAAAGGGGGTCAGTAACGCAGCTTACAAGCAAACAGATGAGTGTAAATTCCCTCATAAATACAAATTTGTACATCTGCTAATTTTCTTTTGTTTGCTATGTAAACTACCAGAGCAATTAAAAATCCAAAGTATGGAATGAATTAAGACTACAAACTTTGTCTTGAACCTAAGCACAGTCTGAGCCCCTGAGCGTGTGAGCGCTGTGAGGCACTGCAGCTGTGTGCTGTGCTATGGAGTGACATTGAGAGCAAGGCAGGGGGCTGTGTGTGTCAGCATCCTCCTTCTTCTGGCACACTGCACTCTGGTGATTCTGTCTTCGGGGAAAGCTTCCCTTAATACTTGCATTTTGAATCCACTAGTACAATGCTATTAGAAGGCAGCTGAATTTATCCCAATACTTCTTTTATTAATGTGATGAAAAAGGACTTACAGATTTTGAAAATGTCATACAAATGAGTTCCATTATTCATTGGTCATATCCTGGCTCAGATGTTAACTCTGGAGATCAGAGACAAGGAATATCATGAAGGAAACAGGATTCCCACAAAAATTATATTCTACATCATAAACATACTTTCTTTTTTTAATTTAAAACTTCAAAGAAACTTTAAACTCAGGCAGCAGTGTTCATTTTAGAGGGATCAATCCCATCTATGCAACAAAGTGCCATCAAAATGCCTTGAAAGAAGAATGATCTTCTTCCAGAAACACATTTGCTTAGGTATATGTATTTTTTAGCATCTTGATGCATAGATCAGTCATGTGTAGCCTACAAAGCCTTGCAGGATGTGTAGGCCATAAGCAGCTGCTCAGCATATGACAAATTTTGTCTCCTATGTGTACAACAAAATTAGCATATCTTTGTCAATGTGTTACAGTATGTACAGCATAAACAGAAAGTAGTATCAAACCAAGTTTTGGTGGCTTTTGTTTAGGTGGCTCTTGTTTAGGTGGCTCAGGCATTAGTGTAAGGCACACCATATACCCTGATTATCATCCTTCTCCCAGTTCCTCCCTTTCATGAAATAGTGTGAGCCTTGTTATTTACAATTTAATGTGCCCAAGCCAGAGTGCAGGCATTTCATATCTCTGCCCTAGTAATAAAAATTTCATAGGGTACATTCTATGACTTCACAAGGTGAAAACTTGATTTGATTTCCACTCAAAAAGACAAAAGGAAGGTTTGCCAACACTTCAAATATTGAGGTTTGCATCCAAAAGGTCCTGTCATTTTTAATTATATTATGAGTTAACATGTCACCAGGCAGTTCAGCGATTAGAAGTATCATAGCAAAATAGAAGAGTGCATGGGACTCATCAGGACTCTTTAAATTGCTGGCAATAGAAAAAAATAAGGAAGGTAAGTACAATTTTAACAGGTTTTAATTGGTAAAATGAAAGTTAGTTTTGCTCCAGGCAATGGGCATCAAAGACAAAGCACATGCATTTGAAAACTCTTAGAAACTCTTCTCAGTAACTACGAGTTGCTTTTCTTATGCCACTTTATGAGTGTCCTGCAGCATTTCACTGGTGCTGATTTTCAAATACAGAGGATTTCTGAAGTTACCTTTGGGAAGTGACAGTCTTCCCGTCTGACTCCTCCCATGTTGCAGCTCCTGCACTGTGCTAAGCTACCACGCTCTGGCTGCTGCAGCCTCCTCAGACATCGGAGTGTATCCTCATGCTGAGCATTTTGGCAGTGCTTTGTTGCACTGAGCAGGCTGGTCCCTCTGAAATGGACACCACTGGCTCAGTTTAAAGATATTTTGTACCAGTGAAGCTGCATCCATGAGATGCCTTGTGCTGGTAAAACAAGGTCACCTTCACCCACTTCTTCCATTTATACTCCAAGCTTGTTGAAACCTAGTGCCAAGGTAGTTGCACTTCTTGGAGGCACAGCCATGAAAGGGAGACAGTATTTATTGGAAACACTTGAGCAAAGTAAACAGATTCATTGAGCTAAAGTCAGTCTTAAGGTTCCTTAATGCCGAAGCCTGGTTGGATTATTGCTCTGTGCTGCTGAAATCTTGCCATTTGTTTATCTAGCTGCATATATGGAGATACATGTTAACAACTGAAAAAGGGAAAGCTCTTATTATAAATCAAATTCTCAGACTTACCTGCTCATCTGTGAGTACTGAGCACTGAACAGTCCTTTTCTTTTTGAAAACTTCTGTTCAAACTTAAGTTACTTAAGAATGATTAGCTCTGTTCCACATTCTCTCTTGAGTCCTTAATGCCTTCTCCACAGGGGCAAAACCTGTGTCTGGGTTTTGTAGGTGTGCCAAAAAACAGCCAAGACAGAGAATTCAGCTCAAACATAGAGCTGCTCTGTTGCCAGACAACGTGAGCAGTGAGGAACAAAAGGTTTTCTAAGAGGTTGAGCTGATTCATTAATTTTCTTCCTTCACATCTATACCATATGGGATTACATGGCTTTTGTGAGTTCTACTGCAGTGCTTTCTTCTTTCAAAGCTTTTCCTT
This sequence comes from Corvus brachyrhynchos, assembly GCF_000691975.1. Lineage (NCBI taxonomy): Eukaryota > Metazoa > Chordata > Aves > Passeriformes > Corvidae > Corvus > Corvus brachyrhynchos. Next base: position 3,865,261 of record NW_008246059.1, read on the forward strand.
CCCCAGCAGGGTGATGCAGAGCATGCCATGGGCAGGGGCAGCTGGGGGATCTGTATAAACTCCCACTCCCCCAGTTTTACTGTGCCTTTAGTTGAAAGTTAGGCAGAGGCAGAAGGGAACTTTGCCATTAGCAAATGTTGGGCCAAATGCTTCTTGACCATAAGTTCAGGCTAAAATAACCGTGCTGAACTAACAGGGCTCTGAGCCATGGAGGAGCTTGGTCTGTGTCCAGGGGAGTTTGTGGAAGATTCCTACATTCTTAGTGGATTTTATTGTTTTTAAGGACTCATGGTTCAGAGGAGGAAAAAGTGCTGCACAGCCACCACAGAAGATTCATATTATGAACTGTGTATTTTCTCAATGCATGCCAACACTCGTGTGGCTGAAATGGCTGAAGACATTTGCTGACTCCCTCTGTGGCTGAGGGTTTACAAGCTACAGCTGAAGGATTTTAAACACGTGTGGCTGCAGTGGGTTGGGTCATAAGGGTGATGGTTCAGGCCTGCCTCTTGTGTTTCTGTAATTCTTCCTTTTCTGTTAGTGTGGCTTTATTTGCTAAACTCCTTTCACAGGCACCTCTGAAAGCTGCTAAGCTCTCAGAGCAAACACTTCCCTGAGGGCTTTGAGGGGTTCCTTTGAAGATGTGCCAGGATCAGCTGTGTCACGCAAGATGTTAATGAGGAGAAATTCAGTGACCTTAGAAGCAAGGCATCACGAAGTTGTGCTAAGGGACCATATGCTGGGATCCTTGTGGGAGTCTTGTCAAGTTGATTAACTGTCAAGGTTTTTTGTGGGGATGAGAAATATAGTTATGTCAGGCTGTGGGCTTAACTGGAGAGACTTAATGAAGCTAACATTTCGAATGAGAGTTATCTTTTCTTCTGTAAAAAATTACTATTTACTAAAACATTTAATGATGAAAAAATGTGGAAAAACCTCTCAAGATCTATTTTTTTCAGTGTAATCATAGGTCAAAAATACTTTTTAGTCTTAGAATATTTTTAAACATGAAGTGTGTAAACAGAAAAGAATATAAGGTGATTGATCTTTTTTTAAGTAAGCATGGTCTTTACATTTGATTTCTTTTTAAAAAGAGAATAAATGATAAGAAACTTTTCCCTCCTACATGTCCAGTAAATTTTTAACTCAGTGTCTATGTGTTGAATAATTTTCATACAAATACAAGTGGAAAGGCTTTATTCTTGTTGTCTTTTCTATCTTTTGTCACCACAAAACTTGGATAAACTTCTTATCCTTTCTCTATCCTTGCCCTACACTAGTGACAACAATCAATCTTTTTATGGTTATCCAGGCAGTTTATCTTTCCTCTCCTTCCCAGTTGCCCAAGCAGACCAATAATCTTTTGTTTACTTGAACTTTGTGTCCTTCTGGACTATGTGAAGGCAACAGTCTCGGGACAGAGTCCAAGGCAAAAGAGTTAAATTGACCCTGTTGCATGACAACTCCATTCAGAGGTTCGCTGCTTAATTAACTGTTTCTGTTGCCTAAGAGCCATTGTCACGGTCCAGTATCCAAATTGGAAGGAAAAATGTTCAGAGTTATATATTCCCTCAGACCTAAGCCAAGTTCAGGGGCACCAGAGAGCAGAAAGACCAAGGGAAAACTGCTTTGGGGACAGTGAACTGTTTGGGGCTCTCCATGGAAAGCCTCTCTTCATTTCCCTGCCTGTTGGCCCAGCATGAACCTTTACCAAGCTCCAAGCCTCCAGATTTATGCAGAAGCAGTGGAGCAGCTGGGAAGCTGTGGGAGTGCTGGTGGTACCAGTTAGATCCAGCCTACTGCTACTCACAGGTGTGTGCAAGACTGAGCCATCATCCTTACCCACAACCTGGCCATAGCTGAGATCTGGGATATAGCAAGGCAACTGATAAAAAAGGTGGTGGTAGGTTAAGCTGTCAGCTGATGCCTGCAAGGGTCACTGAGCTTTGCCTCTGCACAGGGTCACTGAACAGGGATTGATGCTTTTGTTAGAGTTAGGGACACATGCAAAAATGTAGCTAAAGATGTGAAGGGATTGCAGTAAATGACATGGGTTTAGCTCAGCCACACCTGACAGCCCTTTTGGAGCCCAAGCTCTTCTGGAAAAGCCCTCCAAACCTGAACTATGAATCCAGCATTAAACCAAACTCTGACTCCAGCTTTATCCAGACTCTAGCAACCCTTGCTGTCCTTTGCTGGAATGTATCCGTGCTTGTACAAGTGTTGTGCCATTCAAAATCTTCTTATGGGAGAAAGACACCAAGAACTTAGTGTCAGCATAACCGAAGTCTTATTGCACTAATAGAGAAGTTGTTATTCTGCAGGTCCATTTGTTTGTTTGTTTGTTCGTTTTTCAAAATTATTTATGGAAAACCTCAATAATAATAATACAGTCAAAACTGTTATGCACATATTGTGTAGACTCAACCCCTTTCCTCTGGTGTCCCACTCACCCCTCCACTGCTTCTCTGGGCCAATGGCTTAAGTCTGGGGGGAGTGGGTATGGGCAGGCAACAGCATTCTGAGTCCTTCAATGGGATAAGTATGGTGGTAGTAGTGGTTTCTTCCTCCTCCTCCTCCTCTAGGATCCGCTTAAGGTCATACTCATATTTCCCAACACCTTTTGTGCTTTTTTCTTTCTTCACTGGTCTGCAGTTCTATGTTACATGTGAATTTACTGTATATGGTACATTTTGCCGTTTTACCTATGTTAGAAACTTGTTCTTTTTTGTTTGTTTGTTTGGGGTTTTTTTTTGCTGTTGTGGGTTTTTTGATTGTTTGGTTTTGTTTCTCCTAAGATGGGTTTTGTTCAGCTTCCAGGTCAGCACTTTTGTTGCTCAGTACTGGTGTGCTGGTTATAGCTGTGCAGCACTCAGCATCAGCCCATGTCCTGTCTCCAACATCCTGTGCCTATACTCCTCTACAGCACCTCTTAGGACCCCACCTCTGCAGCCTTTCCTCTCATACCAGGCCTGCATTACATCATTCTGCTAAGACTGTAAAAGTTTCATGCTCTACACAAGAACTGTGTGTTGCTACTGTCTGTATAAAAGCCATGGCTATACCTTTGGAAGGTGAGCAATGCAAGTTCAGTGTAGAGACTTGATCATTAGAAAAATGGCTGTTACGGCAATAAATCAAACCAAGTAAAAGGAAAGCCTCATGAAGGTCTAGGCTAATTCAGGCAAAGCAAGACTGATAAACTTCAATCCCAAAGCTCTGCAAAGCCAAAGCAAAGCCTGAGTCCTGTTACCTGCAGGAGCTGTGCTGGCTTTAAGGAGCTGTGGCCTGCAGGGTATGCAGGACAACATATTTTTTTAAGCCTGGGTACTCATGCTGCCCTGAAAAACTATCTCAAACCTAATCCTGTTCTAGGCATCCTGTGTAGCCTTAAGTGCTAAAATGTTGTGATGCTAATTTTGGAGAGTAGCCCCCATTTCAGCCCAGCCAACCCCAGCCACCTCAGTCACCTTCCTGCATTGGGCTTTGCAGGGTCTGAAAGCCAGCTTAAGCCCATGGCTCCACATGCACATGTTCTCAGGCTCTTCCCGGACCACCACCATACTCTCAGGATGAGCCCCTGACCCATTAAACCATCCCCCATGGGATGGTTGGTGTGGGAGCCCTCACAAGAAAGTGAATCCAGACTTGTCCAGAGACCCCTGTAGGTGCCAGCCTGCTGGTCAGCCCCTGGTGCCTTCTCAACACCCTCGAAATACGGCTCTGTAACCTCATCCCTTGTCCTGTCCTTGGCACTGGGGCAGTGGCCTCCCATGGTAGTGGAGATCCTGCCTGAAGCCAGACCTTCACCATAGCCTCAGGTCCATACTTAAAGCCCCAACCCTTTCGGCTCTCCTGTGTCAGGAACCACAAAGTCACAGTGTTCTCAATGGGAGGCAGACGGGGCTGGAGCTGTTTTGAAAAATGCTGGCCTCTGTCAGAGGTAGCAGGATGAATTCTGGCCTGGCAATACCAGATGACGCTCTTTTCTCTCTGTTTTGGCCTAAGTTCAACATGAGTCATGTCCCAGGATCTCCTTGCCATGACAACTTTGTAAAGAAGCGTGGGATCCTTTCTGGGTTTGACGACCAAGTTTTTCGCAGACATTAATTTTTAATATGTTTGGGCAAGAGGGAAAAATTCATTCATTTCATAACAATCTTGGCTATTGTTTCAGTAACTTGTATTCTTAACTTTATCCCATTTCATTTCTTGATCAACCCAATTTCTAAGTGGGGGATATTTTGGTAAGATTATGACTGATGCTGCATTTGTGGTTTTAGCTTTAGGAAGCTGGAGACTGAGCATAGGACAAATGCTCTGGTGGGTCATAGCTGCCTTGATGTCCCAACAGGGAAATGGAATGCAAACAACTTGAGGACAGCATGGTACAGGCTGAGCTAGGGCTAGGGCAGATGACAGGCTACCTTTACTCAGGTAAATGAGAGATGAGGCCTTGTTAAAGGACAGATTTAGGATCAGGCTTCTTAGTGTAGTGAAGTGTTGGTGGGCTGATACTCTGCCTGGAAGGGAGGACAAGAGGAGCTGATTGCTAGGCCCAGGCTAGCAGAGGGAAGCCAGCTGGGGTTACAGAAATTACTTCCCTGGTTTGTGGTCATCTCATCATGAAGCTGTCTGACTTGACCATTGCTCCATGGAGGAGCAGTGCTGTGTCAGTGTGACCAACCTCCTCCTAGCTATGCTCATTCTCTGCAGGTAGTCTGGCTGCTGCTGCGTGTGTAGTGCCACCCACACCCCCTGAGATGAGCACAGCTGCCTGGACTGGGTCTGTGCAGTGGAGACCTGCTATGGTGCCATCCCGGGCTAGCGCGATGTCCTGGCACCGAGCAAACTTCTGCCTGCCCCGAGCGGGGACAGATGGAGACCGATCGCGGCGCGGGAGGGCCGGCGAAGCACCTGCTTGGGTTCGCCTTGCCCACCGATGGTTAGGGAGCGCGAAGGAGGTAGGAAAGGAGCGGAAGGACTTCCTCGTGGGGGAAGGGGTTTACTAAAGAGCAAAATCCATGGAGAAAAGCCGCAGCCGCCTACCTTGAGGGGAGTCTTGTACTCCCACGGTCTGGGCGTGGAAAACACACAATAACCAATGGAACATCAGCCAAGGGGTGTTACTGAGGCGGGGAGAAGGGATTACAGCAAATGGGAGAAGGGGTAGGCAGGGAGGAATAACAAAGACCAATTAACAACCAAAGAACACAGAACTCTCTGAAAGTACAATCACATATGAGAAACAAGGGGAGGGGAGGGCTGCGGCCAATGGTAAGGCAGGGATTTATGTATTTTTCACAGCCTTTTGAACTCTCAGGGCTTTTGGGCTGGGGCAGCATCGAACCAATGGACCTTTGGGTCCACTTGATCCGGCCGACCCTGGCTTTGGCCATGGTTCACCGCAACAGTGACCTGGACCTTGATCCTGTTTTATTTCCTACTGCTGATGTGTTGTTGATGAGACTGTCAGAAGCCAGACAAAAGTATTGCCCAATGTCCAGAACTAAAGGTCCTAAAAACCCTGCCTAGATGTTGCCTCTATGTATCCACAAAAAACCTTTCCCATCTGATTTAAGTTTTCTGAATGACTGCAGTAGCATCTGTATGTGTATCCAGAGAATTCACAGGTATTAACCAGGCTGAGCAGATTGATACCTTGATCATAGGAACCATAAAACAGATTTTTTTTGTGTAAAGGCCCTGAGGCCTTGGTATCTTCTGAGAACACAGACAGGCTGAGACTCAATGTGCTGCACGGGTGGAGCTAAACTTTTCTTCAGAGATGAGAGGCAGGTAAAGGGAGAAGGAATCTGGCATCTTTTCCTCATTTGGGGAAAAATGCTCTAATGCATACTGCTGATCCTAATAGCTCTTAAAGATAGGGACTGGTGGATTTAGCCCCATTCTGCTGGAGGTGTCAGCTTTGTGCCAGATTGGTACATAACCCAGTTTACAAATCAGCACATTAGTACAAGCCCATCTTCATAGATTAGAGTTTTGCAGTGGCCAATGACTGTGATGGGTGAAGAATGGAGACAGGGCAATATCTCCATGGGCTCAGCAACCTTTGCTGGTGAACAGAGAGACCTTTAGCAGGATCAAGAACATCTGAAATCACTTTGACATAAGATATAGCAGCCTTTGTTTTCCAGTCTCGTCCTGTATTTCACTTGGGTCCTACCTATCTGAAAAAATTAACATAGCTATTCAATATTTTGCATATTTAAAACATTGTCGGTGCTAGTTTTTTCTGAAAACAATTATAATTTTAAGTAATTATATTTTATAATATAAAATATCAACATTTTGCATAGCTTTCCAAAACAAATGTGAAACTGATCAAATGCCACATTTTGAAACTTATCTTGAAATGAATCTATTATTTTCACCGATTTATTTTAATATTTTGCTTACTGACAACTTTGAGGTGCCGAAAAAGATTTTTTTCCCCAGGTAATTTATTAAAAAGCCTAACTACTTCTATAGCTATCTGAAAAGGTTTATCATTGCTAAAGAGCAAAAGAGTTCAGTCCTGCCAATAAAACTTTGGACTGTTTGATTGCCAGAATCTATTAATCAGTAAAAGAAGTGTTTTAGAGTCTGTGGGTGAGAGAGAACCTAAAAGGAAACATCTTGATACAATTTTAATTTTAGCCCTTAAATTGCATACCTGTATATAATGTAATTAATTTTTTCTCCTAAAGGGAAAAATACCTATGATTTTTGTGATATTAGGGTGAGAGTAAAACACTGGAATTGAAAAAGCAAAATTAATCACCAAAACAAGTAGATTACAATTGAAGCCCATGTCTGGGTCTAGTGAATGGGATGAAGTGTCAATGCTTTTACATGATCCCTTCCACTAGTGTCCTTGATTTATTTTGCAGATAAACTCCAAAAGCTTAAGTCCTTGAGCTGCCTGTGCTCTAGATCTAAGTCACTTGTTTATTATGGAAAGAGCATATATCTCCATCCTTGGAGATAATCAGAGCTTGACTAGACATGACCCTGAGCGATCCGATCTAATTTTAACATTGACTCTAACTTCAAGGTTGGCCCTGCTTTGAGCAGGGATCAGACTAGATGAGATCAGGAGGATCCTTCTCATGAGGTTTTTCTATGAGTTTGTGTATGTGCATACTTATGTATACAAACAATTACTGAAAGAGGCTACTCCTTGGCTCCAGGCTAAGGATATAAGTTTCATACTGAAAGCATCACTACGAAATTTGTCAAAGGGCACTTTGGCTAAATCAGTGAGTAGAGAAAATGGTTTATCTTGCTATTCTAAAGCATTTAAATTCTAAATTCTGAATTAAATTCTAAAGCATTCAAAGCAATTCAATCAGCTACAGAACAGCCAACCCATGTGAGTAAGGGGCCACGATTTAAAGATTTCTGCAAGTTAAATTTCTTTTTCCCAAGATATTTATTTCTTGGAGGAAAATAATTTAGGAACAGTCCTGAATTCTTGGTGCTTTGGTATTTCTCACTCCAAAACAGGTAAATTTAGAAGTCCTGCCTGCCTGCACAGAAAAAGTGACGTGCAGCAACAAGACAGAGGTGGTGGCCTGAGACAGTGTGGAGGCAGGTTGTTGGTGTCTCCACCAGCGTGACTTGATCAATCATTGCTAATAACCTGTTTGCAATCTCCCTAGGTTTTTTTTTCCTCTCTCTATTCCTGCTCTCCTTCATCTTGTTCTTCTCTCTGCTAGTTGCTGTTATCTAGGAAGAGCACCTAAATCCCATCTAAGGCCTTTTTAAATGGCCATAATATGTCTGCTGAAGTATTTGTTCATAGGAGATGAAACACCATTAGGACACATTACAGTGTGTTGGTTTTCCAACATGCAAACACAGGGCTACTCCGGTTTTCAGAACAGAATAAGAAACTTGGAAAGTTGGATGGATTTTGATAGCTCTTCGAAACTAGAATTACAGCAAGTGTTTCTTCAATCTGATCTCTGAGGGTTTAATGAGGCTTAGGTTCAGGCAGTCATCTGTGAAGCCTGAAAATTTTGTAATCTAATCCTCAACTGCAATCAAAGAAAGTTGTGTAAGAAGATGAAAATCACTTTGCAGTGGGTTAAAGGAACAATATAATTGGGAAATTATATAGGAGCCTGATCAGAGCTTAGGGTGATTCCAGTATAAGTCAATGTAACCCTGTGTCAATCCAAAGATTTATTCCATATTTCAGCCTGTGTGAGTAGAATGCCAAAGCAGCAAAGTAGTTACTGGTGTAGTACTGCAGGGGAGAGGAAAGCAAAACAAAATGAAAACTCTGAAAGCATGTATGGAAAAGTGAGGATTTGTCTATCAAGAAATCCCTCAGAAATCTTTTTATTATTTCTTTCATTCATAGCATCAAGTTCAGGGTTTAAAATATCTTAATATTTAGATGAACTATTTGAAGGGTGAGCAACACAGAACTATTTAAAAAAGAAAAAAAAAGTAAGAATTGAATTGTGGCAACTCTTCCATTAAATATTAGTATTTAACTAAAAGCCTAATTAATGCCAGATATACATGCAATACCTATTTCTGTAGTGCTTCACCTCAGAAGGTCACTGTAAAAAAAGTGTTAATGGTGTTTCTGGAGACAGAAATCAAAATTATCTTGAAATTAAACATTTAAACTAGAAATTCTCTCATCAACTCACTTTGACTTCTACCAAATGAAATCAAAGGTAAAATGTACAATAAAATCCCTAAGAGACAGCACTGAAAATCCGGTTTGCTCCCTTGTTAGCATTTCTCTTTCATTTCTTTCTCTTAGGAATGTAGATCACCCTCAGGGATGTGAAGGCTGGAGCAAGGCCTGGGGCTGGTGCTGGTTTTTGCATCCCAACTGAAACCTGTTGCCCATTTTGCAACTCTAGAGAACAGTGTACCTGCCAGCATTACTGAGAAGAGCACTAATGATTTCCCTCTAGCGATGAAATACGTCAACTACAGCTTATTCTACCTATCTAAAGTACTGCCACACTACAAGTACTTGTTTCTCCCTTCTTTTGAACAGACACTTTGAGAAGGGAAGAAAAAAGAATCAGAAGTTTATTGTTTTTCAGAACATTATAAAGTAAAAGTGCAAATAACAGCACTCTGTACCATGAAAAAAATCCCAGCAATCAACCAAACCAACCAATCAAGCAAAAAAACCTCAAAAACACCCAAACAAAAAAAAAACCCCAAAACAAACCCGCACAACAACCATAAAAAAAACTACCTCAAAGCAACATTTTAAAATGAGAAACAAAGTTTTACACTAAATACACTGCTACATTTTGTTTGGCATCCTGGATAGAAAATGGCTGCCTCTTAAATTGAGTATCATGGCATATTTTCGGATGGAACAAGTAACTCTTTCATCAGTTGTTTTCTTAGTACTTAAAAAAATTTCTTCTCCCAGCCTGAGACACTACTGTAAGAGTTGTTATTCCATGACAGGGCTTGAAGATTATAGCAGAAATAGGAGTGGATTCATCTGATTTTTCTAAGCCAATGAAGAAATTATTTAATTAGCATGGGCACAAAATGCATTAACCAACCTTTGTCACTTCTGGCATCAGAAGTGTGTATTAGTCCCCCTGAAAAATTATGACATTATTGTCTACTACCAAATAAATCTGGCAGTGGAAAAAAGGTTTTGGAGATACTAAGTTTGACACTACCTGCAAAAATAACTAGATAGCTACAAAGGAGAAGTCATTAATGAATGCCCTGAAGGGCATCAGTGCAGGAAGAGTCTGTGTGGACACAGAACGCCTGTGGGAGGCTGACATGGAGAGAACCCAGCCAACTGGTGTCTCATGCCAGATTAGAGAGCAAGTAATTTACACCTAGCTCAAGGTGCCTCTTACACAGATTTTCTTGGCCACAAGAAGATGTGAACAGAGGGGAACAAGGCCAGAATTCAAACATACTGAGAAATTTGAGATAGGGATGACTTTTATCACAGTGACCAAAGAAAGGTGGTAGAGTTGGGCAGGAGCCACTGAATACTGTCACTGCACAGGGAAGGACCAGAGGACATTTGGAGACTGCAGGTCCAACAGTGCTGCAGTAATATCCCAAGGATATGAAGCAATGGAAGAGCCCGCATGGGTGGTTGTGGAGCTAAAACAGCCAAAGGTCTTCAGGTTAGGCAGTTTATTTTTATGTGTAACTTTCCCTGGCCTTGACCTGCAAGACCTAGACTTGCTGACCTCTTTAGATCTTTTACTGCTTTATGGCTACATGAATGATATTTCCTGTGATTAAATCACAAAGTTTGCTGCCTGAGACTGAGGTGGTGGCATTGTGATCACAGAGTTTTTCATACAAAGAGTCAATAAAAAATGAAACGTAAGGAAATGGAGCCTCTCTAGTCCTGGTTAATTTGACAAATGCAGAGAACTGAGTGATTACATGATTAGGTACCAAAATTTTTAACAAGTTAAGTCATGAGTTGGTCACAATTTATTAAACTTGAAACACTGGGTAGGCAGCCTGGTTTGCATCAATGGCTTGTACACTGGTTAAAACCACTTTCTTTATATGTTATCCTTAGTTTTGCAGGAAAGGCTTGATGCAATGTGCTAAAGTGAGGTGAACCATGGCAAATTTTTGCTTGATCCTGACTTATACAGTCAGTCATCTCTTAGAAACCCTGTCCCGTGTCTGTGTCCATCAGATGACCTAAGACAGGGTGGGGCAGAAGAGATAAGATGCTTTCAAATAGTCATTGGGGACATGCCAAACACAGTTTTGGAGGGTTGCATTGCTATAATGTGCAGCTTTGGTAAGGGAGGTCCATTCCCGATGTGTCCAGCTTCTTGAGGCGGGAAGCATCCCACCGCCTCCAGCCATCTGGGCTGTGGATGCACGGATGAAATGTGGTGTGTGTGAGACAACCACTGGAATTTAAGGATCCTGGTATTCATGATCCCCAGTTTTTCAAGATTCAACTGGACAAAGCCATCAGCAACTAAGTCTGACCTCAGGGCTATGAGCAGGAGGTTGGGCTGAGACCTTCTGAATGGTGCTGTGAGCCTGTGGCCAAGTGCTGGGCTGCTCTGCAACTACCTCCAGATAACATTGTTTCTATACCTTATCTTCCTCTCTCTTATCCTTTCCTTTTTGCTTTCTTGATCACCTTTTTAACTTCCCTCTTACATCCCTTTCTCCATCTCCCCCTATCTCCACTCAGATAAACAGCCTGCCCCAAATCACTTTTTCCTCACTGCTCCCAGTTTTGCTGCATCCCACCTCAACTTTGCTATTGGTGACACGCTCAGCCTTGGAGGGCATTACCTAAGTGGATCCCCAGGTCTTGTTGGCCTTGGGAGGTACAGTGTGGTCAAAAGCCCCCAGCACAACCTTCAGCTGTCATGTCTGCCCCTTGCTCACACACCTTTCCCTCAGCCCCCTGTGAAACCCAGTTTCTCCCACTGTCATCTGTCACCATAAGCAATTTCTCCATGTCCTGCTGAGAGAGATGGCATCAGATCGTGCCAGGGACCAGGTGTCGACCTGCACTCATTAGACATCATCTCATTTCTTCCCTCCGGGTTGCTCCTTAAGTCATCTGCTCCTGTCTTCCTCCTCCCACATTATACTCTTATTATTCAATGTGGTTTTATTCACAGAATACTCAGCATGTGCAGAAAGACAGTGTTAACTAATATTTAAAGATGTGGAAAAAGGAAGGACATTATAGTTGCCAGATACTCTGCATATCCTGTGTACTGTGGTCATTACAACTGGAAAAAAACCCCCACCTTCCTGTTAATATTAAACTTCAGTCTCAGTGGTCATGAGATATCTACGTGAACGTGTAACACTCACAGCAAAAACGTCTCCCAAAGCTGGAAGGCTGCAGAATCTGAAAAATAGTCAGCATCACTTCAGCAAGACCTGAAAATCCTTAAATATTTGAACTAGTTCCTCAGAGGATTTAAATTATATTTAAAGAGCAATTCTTCTTTTGCACATGACAACAAGAATGGTGTCTTCTGTATCAGTAAATATGCATCCAGGCTATATTTGAAGTCAATTATGCATATTTTAGAAATTAAAATAAATTATTTCTGTGTTTTACAGTTGTTAGCATCACAATACTGATGTAAAAAAAACCCACCTGTAATTAGATCTTTTACTTCCCTCTAATGACATTACGTCTCCAAATGTTAATTTTGGATATATTGCCAATACAAAACTTAAGGGGGCCTCACTTTTTTTTTCAACAGCACATTAACCATGTATCTTCTCAGCTTTATTTGCAGTGACTGGGGATTTTTGTCTAAAAATCCCTACTGTAGGCAAGAGCCATAAACTAAAGTGCTCACAACAAATTATTTTTCTCCTGCAGGTGCACTTGGGACGAGAATCAATGTTATTTGTAATCAGGAAGCCAGTAAAAAACTCTCAAGTCACTTCAGTTTTCAGTATAGTTTAAACGGCTTAATAAAGAGTAGGATACAATTGCTGGTGCTGAAAAATGGAAACCTTCTCTCCTGTGGGAACTTAATTAATGAAGATTTAAAAAACCCCTACAAAACCCCCCTAATTTGACAGCTCTCTGGCAGGCTTTGCAGGGCTGACTACGTAAGAACTCTTTGACCTTGTAAACTCAGCAGATTCAAAATGCATCTGAGAGACAAGCCTCATTCTCACACTTGCTTACAACCTCTCTGTTCAAACTTGCATCTTCAAGTACATATAAACCTTCATTAAAAAAAAAAAAAATGAAGTAGATTTTGGCCAAATTAATTTTTTTACTGAATGGTAACCAAAATACCTATTTTGTGTCAGTACCTTTCTTTAACTACATCTATGCAATGTTGCATGATCTTAGTCCCTTTAAGACAAGAATTGTTCTCCTATAGACATTTTGATTTAAGGATGCAGTAGCCTTCCTTAAACCAGGAAAGTCGGATCAACTCCTAAGTGCTTTACAGCTTTACATTTCAGCAGCAGGATGCCAGAGCAGCTTTGCTTGGCACGTCGATTAACTCCTGTGTCAGGGAACAACAAGGACAGACCACAAAAGCTTTAGATGTATACAAGCAGAAAGCTGTTAAATGTGTTCCAGTGGATATTTACTTACTTGTGTCAGAGAACTATAAGGCAAGGCATACTCAACTGTAAAAATCAGCAGCTCCAACAGGTGAGTACTGTGTCACTGCATATCACAGAACAGAGATGTTTTGGAGAAGGGTGAACACATCGTATGTTTTAGAGGAGGGTCTAAAACACTACCATGCTGAAGTCTCCCAAAAGCATTAATCTTCAGCTATGGTCTAGGATCCAAAGTGCTTTTCATCTAAACTCATTCCTGTTAATTAAGCTGAGAAAGGAGACAGAATCCACGAGGCAAGCACTTACCACTCTCGTGAAAAAAGAAAGGGGCTATTAATTTTCTGCTAGTAATAGACAAAGGAATATGATTCTATGCTCCCAACTATCAAATCAATCATGTACAAAAAGAGGCCAGCAGTTCTTTTTCTTTGGGATTTATTCTCTTCTGAGACTGTCATCCCAGGCCTTGGCAGAAGCTCAGAGTGAACTAGGACAACCCATCACCTCCCAGGGACACGGATGAGAAAAATGCCATCAAACTTTCTTTCCAGTATGGCAGCAGATACTGCAGCAGTTCAGTCACACAAGTGGCCCATTTATAGGCAGCTGATCAATATGAA
>NW_008246059.1:3878961-3906445 GCF_000691975.1 Corvus brachyrhynchos
AGCGTTTTCTCTCAAACCCAGGGGGAAAACAGTCTGTACCTGCTAATGAAAAATATTTAAAGTAACAGCAATAAAAACACATGGATTTTGTAGCCAGAATGAGTTGCCCTCAATACTGATACCGAATTTTCATAAACAAAAAGCATTTTTGTAAACATTTTTACCATATCAGAAGTTGATACCCTACATGAAACCAAGGGAAGCAGTGAGGTTGCTGACATTTGCACAGGACAGATTCCGATGTCTGTTCCATGTTGTGTATGTCCTAGAGAAGGTACAGAACAGCACCATTGTTATGCAGTTCTGTCCAGGTTTCTGCAAGAAATTTCTCTTGCAGCTTTGGAAAATACTTATTTTACAACATTGCTGAGGCCTTTGCTATTGCAGCTGATGATCTACTGATTAATTTTAAATTAGTAGAATTTTAAAGCTAGAAGTTCTTCCCCTGTTAAAGATGGCAGTTCATAATATGTTATGTGCTGACTAATTTTGTAAGGGTAATTTTGGATGAAAGATAATTCACCTGCATTCAGAGGTTGCTTAACAACTTTCTCTCTGATTATGAAAATTAATTTTCCTTTAAATTCTACTTAAATAATTTCCAGTGACTTTCTACTGTATCTTGTGCATAAGAATCCCCCAGTATTTCTCTGCCTTTGTTGATTAGTTTCTTCAGGAAAAAGACGATCCTGTTTTACATCTCTGGAAAGTCCCTGGCTGTTGTTTATAAACATTCTGCAAATATTTCACTTACAACACACTTCCCTTTCATTTATTGCCATTTACCATTTGTTTGGTATTGGCAGTGTTGGCTGTGGGTGTGGGATGTGTTAGCTTCAGATTACTTTCATAAGAGTAGTCTGTCTCTTCCATGACTTCTCAGGTCCAAAAGCAGTTTGCAATTTCAGGATACAGTGGAAGCTGAAAGGGTGGGTGTGCATGCACTGGTTTTCCATAACAGACATTCTGTTGTGCAAGTATAGCAAAAGGTCTCTGGGTTCAAAATTCTTGGCAACCTGTGCAGCTGAATACACACTGAGAACAGCTGCTCAGGAGAGACTGAGTAATTACTGTGGCTGGTGCCTGCAAAGCAGAGGAGAAGTGGGGTGTGGAGATGCGTATGATAACCTGATATATGCGTGGGCAAGTCCCACACATTTCCAGATTTTGTTGTGGGGCTACGTATCCCGGTGAGTGCAAAGATGTGTTGGGTAGTTTTGCATGTTTCTCTGACACAGTTCTGTTGCACTGACCTTGTACTGTCCTGTGGGTGTTTTACCTATGAGTTTAGCAAATGGAAGTCTAGGCACTGAGGTCAAAGGCAGTATGAACAAGAGAGTAAAAGCCATCAATGAAGCTAAGACAGGCTGTAGCAGTGGGGAGGGATTTGAATCACAGACATTCAGGCTGTCCGGCCTGTGCATTCAGAAAACACTGTTGGGTGTCGTCCCTGTGCTGTGCGAAACTGACAGGTCCCACACAGGGTCAGCACAGGCTTTTGGGCAAAGCTGGAGCAAAGCTGTTGAGCACAGTTTCTGTGGGTAAGCTGATGACTTCGTAAACTGAAGTAAATTTTTATTTTATCAGAGCTTTTGTCTATACAGTACAGAGCATTTGTGGACTGAGGGAGCCTGATATCTGACCTGAGCCACAGTATGGATCAACATGATCCTAACATGCTGCTTCAAATGTCTCAGCTATTGCAGATACCTCCTCATGCTGTACACTGAAGATATATCCTTAGTTCTTCATGCTGCCACAATACTCCTGGAGGCATAGGCTTTCAGCACATATGTGTCTAGTGTTCTGTCTAACCCCCATTTGAGTGTACAGAAGTGGGGCTGACTAGTTTCAGTACCTGTTTGCTGCAACTTTCTGCACAAACATGTTTCAGTGAAACACCAATTTACATTTGCCAAACACTCTGCTCCTGTGCTCTAGCAGCAAAGCTAAGCAATTCTTACAAGTGTTTAATCATAACGTGGTAGGGTATTCCCAGGTACTCCTTTGGAAAATAGACATAACACATCAGCCACAATTGTAAATAAAATATTAAAATGTATGGTATAAAACTAATCAGATGCCTGTTCAGTAACTGGTAGTGTAGAGTTTTCATTTCTTGAAACTGCTAGGCAGAAGTTGAGGTGAAAAAGTTAATCTGAGTGAGCCCCTTAGTAATGAACCCCATTGCCATATTCTTTTTTATAATGCTGTCCCCTGATAGCCTTCAATGTCTGTGTATTTATACAATGCCTATCTAGAGACTCAGAGGGTGAGAGGAGTTTGAATTTAATCTGTTTTCTTTGATCATCTTTGTGAAAGAAGCAAGAGCATGGAGCTCTACACCCAGACTGGTGGCCTCCAAGGATCCTGGAGCCAGGGGCAGTATGAACAGTGGCAGGAGACCAAACACTTCACCTTCCCGCACACTCCCTCTTCCCTCTGCCTCGCAGAGAAACACAGCATCACAGATAAGGGCAAGTGACTGCTGGCTGCGTGGCTTCATGGTGGAAATCAATAGGAGTAAAAGATGCGGGTGAAAAAAAGAAATGTGTTGGTGAAAATAGCTTTAGTAAGGTATTTACTAATTGAAAAAATGGATGACCGCATTTCAGGAAATTTGTAGGGGACTGTACAAGAGCTAAAAGCTACTGTGATTTCCTTTAATAGTCTTAATGTTTTCTCCTTACTGGCTAAGAATTGCATTAAGAACTATTTCATAGCTTGTATATTCGGTATATTGTCATTTAAACTAGTATACGTGTTCTCTCGAATTTTGTGATGATACACTAAAATATTTTGCAGCTACGCTAGAAAAAACACAGTGCGTGTTTTGAACTAATAGGGTAGCTCTGCTTTACTGGCACAACGGAGAAAGATTAAAAGTTATTAACTCTCAACAGTTACTATGGTTTCATGTGTATGTTCTTTATGGTTATTGTGCAACATAACACATTTTTTATTACTATGCTTGCAGTACACAACATTACGTAGCCAGTGTAGCTATTGCAAATTCTTCTTCTGTGTTATTCAGGATCAGTGCCTGCAGGCTGACCTGCCAGGATGAATTCCAGGCAAGTCAACAGTTAAATATCTGGGAAGATCCATCCAGTCAGCAGTAGTTCAGTTAAATCTGAAAGTAGGACTTTTGCCATGACCTACTGATTCTGTGGTAATACCCATAGGCTTTGAAAGCCATTTCTTCAGTTCTCAGGCATAACCACGAGGCATATCCAACCCAACAGCTCATTCCTCTGCCTGCTGTAGCTCCTGTATTGCTATGTTAATCTAACAAAAAATTTGTGTTGAATCTGTTTCCTGTTCACACACAAAGACTTTGAGTTATTTGGCTTCAGTCAGAGTTAGTATTATCCTCTTAGGGGCTATGTGAATTTGGTATGAGTCATAGTTTGTTGACATATGGCATTGGAAAGAAAATCACTAAATGTCTAGCCAAATCTGCTGGTTATCAGGAAAAGTTTGTAAACTTGTGAGCATTGTTGGGAAGCTGTCTTCTCTTTTTATAGTGTGTCACGGTAACTATGTAAAAAGTGATGTATGATGTACACAAAAGCACTGTGAAATCTTATGCCTGCTCTTTGTAAAGATCAGCTGAACAAGTTAGGTTAGGAATAAAGAAAAAATTTTGATATCGTTCAGGAAAAAGACGAAGAAACTGCATTTCCAGCTACCTTTCACCTATTTTTCATTCAGGATAAAATGCCTGTCATTGCAACACTGCAGTGTAGAGGGAAGCATTAGATAACCACAAAACAGTTTTGAAGCAAAGACATAATTCACAGGACCGATTTTTATGGGGTGATCAATCCCCCTCAAAATGGGGCATCAGCAGATCTGAGGCAGCAGACATCACTGTGTCGGCTTGATACGATCCCTCCTGCTGTCATTAAGCTCAAGCCTTCTTCTGAATGTCATAAATTCTAAAGAAACAACCAAAGGGAAGAGGTTTTTCCATTTCCAGAGAAGAAGAGAACTTAGGCTTTCTGTACTTCTATGAAGTAAGAAGCCTTGCTTTATTTCTTTAGGAATTGCCATAAAATTCCCATTGCCCTCCTTGCATCCTCCAAGACACCCATGTTCCATGGCCAACACATGTGACTAGGAATTCTCAGTGGAACCACAACTGTGAAGATTAAACAATTAAATTACACTTCCAGTTATAAATAATCCTCATCTTGTCTACCAAGAGTTCTTACAGAAAAAAGAAAGACTTAAAGTATCTAATCTAGTTTTCCTACTTTATTTTACTGTCTACTCCTTGAATTTGATTAGAAATAGGTAATAAACTTTTCTTTCCCTTTAGTTTATAGACTTTTACTTGCAGTGCTACTTTTTATAAACAGATGTGCATAAATCTTCCATTTCTGGAGTCAAGTGATTTATCCAAGATTCTCAATTTATGGGTTTGTAGGCTCTGTGACTGTGATGAAAATCGGAGCATATTGACACGTAATTCAAAGCCTTAAGGAAAATAAAAGGATAAGAAATGTTTTTCAAGAGGCTTAATCCATTATTAGTGAATAGGCAGTATTTGGTTGTGACACAACAAAACAACTACTTCATGAAAGCTGAGGTTGATAAAGCTCCATTTTTCTAAAAGTGTAATATTTTTTCAAAGTCTTAAATTCTGGGGTTGTAAATTCTAGAAATGTCCTTTGAAATGTAACATTTATTCCTTATGGAGAATCTTCCTTTTTGGAGTTTTCATTGAAACAACTGAAGACAAGAAGAGTTCTTACATGCATCATGTCTCAAAGAGGCATTAAGGACCCAAGGAAGACAGAAAGACATATAGGGACACAAGGATTTTTGGAATAGGTAAGGTTGAACCTAAGAATTCTACTAACACTTTCAAAGTCTCAGGATAGCAGATAATGAGAGATCCATTTACATTTATTAAAAAGGTTACTGAATTACTGGTCTTCCAGAGTAGACAGAAAATAGAAAAGTTTAGAAGTTTCATATTTCACAGTTCTTCACTAAGTTCTGAAGTGCTAGAGGTAATAGCTTTAAAAATAATACTATAAATACTAGTAATTTTAATAGCTACTAAGAATATTATTTACAGAAGCCTGAAAATAAGTTGTCACAGGCCATGGAAGTTCAGGTAGTAGCAGAAAGACAAATAGTTGTATCACTGAAATAATTGATAAACATATATGTAAGTACATCAGGTGCTGAATATTGCCATTGGCTACCCAGGCAGGGAAACCTGGCTCTTAGCAGTTCTGCATGGAAGTAGTAACAGGGCAAGTCAGAGCAGAAGACAAAGAAGAGTGGGAAAACCAGTTTCTCAGGGTGTGTGTTAGTCTATTTCAAATTTATGTTCACAGCCTTCAGCATCGGTGGATGAAGAATTCATTAACGCATACAGCATACAACTGCTGCTGCTCATGAAGGATAAATGCTGAATACGGCAGGACATGTGTCCAGTAAAGCAATTAACTGTATTTTTTGTTGATCACTCAATTGTAGACTGGCACCAAAAAGACAGAACCTGGCAGAGTATGACAAAAAGTTTATGGGATAAAAACTCTAATTCTTTACTCTCAAGTAAATTCTCTCTAATACCTGTATTTGTACATCTTGACCCAGCTTGAGTGGGGAGCTTGGACACGGTGACCCCCAGAGGTCACTCCGCACCCCAACTGTTATCTCAGAGCCTTTCCCTTCAGTGACAAGAGGCAGGAACTTCTACCCCCAGTGAAGCCCTTGGAGGAGCTGAGTTGGGAGGCTCCCTCCACTGGCACTCAGGAGCTCACTAGGGCTCCCCTGCTGTACTCTCGGGCTGCCTGTTTTCCAGTTTCCGTCTTTAGTACACTGGCCCCTCATCACACATTGACCCTGAGATTCAAACCTACTTCCACCACTCCTTGCTCCTCTACCTGGCTATGCAGGCTGTGTAGAATCCTTGGTGCCTGCCCCAGGACCAGGCATACCACCAGAGAGCAAGGGATTTCAGCAGTGCCGAACATTTTCCAACCAGCTTCTGAAGGCATGTGCCCTGTGCTAATCCAGCTGGTGCCTGGTGAAGAGCACGGTGCTTTGGGGGCTCGGAGGCTCCAGCTCTTCTCTCAGGTCCCCCCAACAGCTCACCACAGTTTGCCCCAAGTGTCTCGCCCCAGGTGGCTTGAAAGCTGGGGAGGTGCTGAGGAGATCCGTGTGGGCTTCCCCCACAGCTCTCTGGGCTTTTCTCTGCTCTTCTCAGCACCAGAAAAGCTCCAGCACTTTTCATGTCTCTCTTGGCAGGACATGGCATCAGCATCATCAAGCCAGACCTGCAGGAGAGCAGCTCTGCTGTGAGGGACAGCAGCATGAGCCAGCTGCCACAGGCGGGCCTGGAGGAGCCCATCAATGCCCCATCTACCTGGAACATGTTGAGGACTCAAAGGATGTGCCCTTCTGCATCCACGGGTCAAGCTCTGCCTGCATCCAGCACTGGGCCAGACAGAGTGCGATGTGCCCACTCTGCAGGCAGCCTTTCCACCTGCTCCTGTGCTCGGTGCCAGCAGATGGGCACTACAAAGAGTACACGGTCCCCTCAAACAACCACTGCCACAGCACGAGGCCCAGAGGGGAGGCCTAGCGCCCAGCTGGCAGAGAAGCTGCATTGGCAGAGCACAGTGGCAGAGTGCTGAGGCCAGCTTGATGTTTTGCCGGCTCTTGCCCTTAATAAACATTTAGATGCTTTCCAGGGGCTGTTATTTTTTATTCCCAAACACCAGAGACCCATCCACTCTAGGCAATGCTTTCCGACACTGTGTGGCAGTGAGCTGCCCCAGGCTGTGTCCTGTGTATTTCGCAAATGGAGAACGAGCATTAGGAGCATTCTGCCCACCAGTGGAAACATACCGGGGAAGAGCACAGTGCATAGTTCTGACTGAACTTACTGGCTCCTTGAATTCCCTAAAGGTGTAATTCCCATAACTATGAGTGCTCTGGGGTCCTCTGCATCCAAAAAGATACAGCATTTTGTTGGGTTCTTCACTTCTTTACTGAGCTCCACTTCAGGGAATGGGCTATTTTGTATCTTGCAATATTTTTATGTTATCTCTAATAGCTTTGGACACAGAATGCCATGGAGCTAAAACTGACACTTAGACAAAAATCAGGTTTACTTAGATATCCTAGAAATACTATGGCATTTTAATTCTATCCCTAGAATCACTCTGAAATTAATGTGTAGTCCAAAGCAGTCACAGTATAACCCCTCTTTTTGCCACCACTCACCACAAGTCAGAAGATGCCTATAATGCTTTTTACAGCTTGAAAGAATGACCCAAAGCCACACTTAAGATTTTGTTGTGACAGACCAGGAGAGACAAAAAGTATGTCTCCAGCATCTTACTGCTACTGGATCCTCTCTGGTGTCATTTTCTGACACTTGTTTTATAGCTGTTTAGCACTTTTATTGCCCTACAATTCACAGGAAAGCTATTCCCTGTTGCTTGCTATAAATGCTGTAGGAAAGGGTGAGATGCTGGAGAAAGGCTATTTACAAGGCTCCAGAGGATTTCCTGCTGCCCAGCAGGACACCCACATGGATATGACCTGGCAGCATGGAGCATGGTCACCCTGGGGTGCCTGGGCTTGAGTGTCCCAAGGCATTTGATGGCTGCCCTGTCCCAGTTGCTGGGGAATAACCACAGGCAGAGGGCTTTGGCTTTGGTCTGTGCAAAGCAGACAAGTGCAACCATCACTTTTTTATTTATTGGAAAAGTTTGTTTGTTGGGAATAAAAGTGCAGATTTCTGCTGCACAAACTGCCTGCAGGAAAATCCAAAATCCCTACTTCAAATCTGAGGTTGCTGGAGCTGATAGAAGGTCTTTGTACTTTACATCAGGCAGAAGAAAAGCAGTGACACATTTTTTTCTTAGCCTTGGTCTCAGAAATGGGCAAACTATTGTGACTGAAGCTTTTGGAGTATGGGGGAAACTGATCTGATAACAGATGCTCATTGTGTAAAATTTAATTCCAAGTTGTTAAAGAACTGTAAACACAACTTTTCCAGCTTTTATAGCTGGCGCCATTACTTTGTATTCATCAAACAATCATTGCTAATTCTGTGTGCCTTCTGTTCTCTCTGTATGCTTTTTGTTCTGTTCATATTTCTAGCAACACACAATGCCATCAAATTTGAAGTGCAGCAGCTGGAGACAAAGAGAGTGTCGTTAATGGAATGATTTTCATGCAAATACCATGCTCAGGAGCTAATTGTGAAGTTCACTTATCTGAAGGATGGAAAACTGCTAGGCAAACAAATGTCTTCACCAGGCCAGTACATTTAAGGTAGAAATATCTCACTGCTCACAATACTTTGACTTTCTCATCAGTCATTCATGAGAAGAGATGGACTATACTGAAGAAAAGCATTAAATCAAAGTGACTGAAGTCCATAACTCCTGCTCATGGGCAGCTCACAGATCCTTCTCCAGGTTCCTCTTTCACAATACTCCAGAGTCCCCAGGTGCTGCTGTTGTGTGGCCTCTGGCACTGCCAGCAATGCCAAGGGTGAAGGAAGATGGGGAGGAAGAAAGAGAAGTACTACCAGCCCAGGGCAGCTGACTACTTGGCTGGCTGTGCTTGCCAGAACTATGACTTTTGATGGACCGCAGTTGTAAGGGGCTTGTTATCTAGTGCTCTGAGATACCTGCTGGCTCACTTACAGAGCTAATGTTTTACAAAGAGAAGTCAGAGCCTACCAAAATCCTCTTAATGAACTGGGGATAAGTATTACGACTGGAAAATGCCATGATGCTTAAGTCCTCCCCATGGCTTTTCCGACTAAGCTACCTGTCCTCCACTGTGGCTGGTTTGGGTATGATACTGGAGAACCTCAGAGGGATTTTAGACATAATGATTGGTGTCTGAGAATGTCTGGACAGCCAGGGAATTACAGACAACTAAAACCAGTTTCCCTGCTGAATAGGAGTTAATCTGTTTACACTGGGCAAGTTTGCATAAAAATGAGTAGTTCCTGCAAAGGTAAATATCATATACAGTTGAAAGAATGCTCTGATATAACACATTTTCTATGCAAACTCCAGGTGCAATTACAGTAAAATTCAAATTTTAAGAGAAGCATCAAAAATATGTGCCATATGAGCACACAGTTGCACGTGTTCAAGCAGTTGCCTCTATCGAGCAGCAATGTAGGCAGAAATACTTGTATGATCCATTAACTGGGACAAAAATTAATATATATTTGTTTAGCATTGCACACTATCATGACACTCTTCTCAATAATGCATTTGGTGTTTGGTTTCTCAGGCCCACACTGGAAATGCAGCCCCAACAAACTAAAGATGTGAATTGAAAAGTCAAGAATTAAACTGCATTAAAGAGTACTATATGGACACTCCTAGCCAGAATTTCAGTTTCCTTAATTCAATCTGCTTTAGTTCTCCTTGGAAATTAAATAAACTAGATTAAGGCCACTTCAGGGTTTTTTTAAAATTCTGAATGAGAATATCCAGACAAAAGTGTAAAGAAATTAAACCAATACACCTTAAAACACTCATTCACATGCATTTTCTTGAGGTTGTGTCCAGAAACCTTACCTGATTCACATGTGGAGTTCAGAGAAGATTTTAAAGGCTGACACCTACAGCTCCTTTCTTATAATCTACTTTTCTCTCTGTGTTGTTGCCCACAGTCAGCAGATGTTAAATGAGTGTCCATTCTTCAACTCACTGCCTTAATTAAAACTGCCATCATTTGCCACTGAGGTACCAATTTTGCAAAAGTAAGTGTGTGGTAAAAGGGTGGATATCTAGCAGGGAAAATGTTGCTTAATATGCAATATCATGGGGTTTTTTCTTCCCTCAAAGACACAAAAATGAGGGGTTGTTTTATATTCACAGCCAAATTACACTTGAGTGATTGTATAGGCAAAGAAATGAAGGAACAAAATACCAAAGAGGTCTCCCCCACATTAAAAGTGTTTTCTAGTTGGAGAATAGAGCAGAGAGGGAAGCAAAGGCTTAAGAGGGGATTCACCTTCAGTACCTAACATGGCAGTGAGTGGCTTAGCCACCGGACTGTCCCAAGAAACAAAGGGTGGATGCTGATGTGTCACCCAGAATTTTGTGACCACATCCTAGGGAGCACCTCCTGGGACTCTTTCATACAGTGCTGATGGGAAGCACCAAGCCAAGCACCAAGCACACAGACCTCTTGATTGTTTTCAGGGATCAATATGTGAGGATTTTGCAAAACAGGTCATGTCATGGTGGGTATTTTCAGCTTCTGGGTCACAAGATAAGGAGCTCAGCCTAGAAGGAGGTTTTGCAGGGGGTGACTGTAATTTTGTGATTAAGCTTATTCTTGGGTAGCTGACCCTAGACATGCCCCATGCAAGTGAGGGCATGCTGGGGAACACACAGAAAAGGAAAACTGAAGAATGAATTAAAAAAAAAATCGTCATGCTTTGCAATAATTTTCTTTGAGGGATGAGTTTGTCTTTGACAGCAGTGCAGGTTAGTTACCTGTGGCAGCCGGTGAACATACATTACAAGGGAGAGACAGTTTTCAGTAAGACAAGTCCCTAGTATCACAAGAACCACTTCATGTTAGGGTGACCAAAAAGGCTTCTCCCAGGGTGCTTGTTCTGTTATGTTAATTTATCTCAGTTTGAATTCCCCGGTTGGCTGTCGGCCTCTACCCCTCGTCACCCCCCAGAGCTTCCCCACTGGTCCCCGTTCCCTACTCCTGCCTTTTCCCCGCCCCCAAATAAAAACCCTGAGTTCACCATTGTTCTCACACTTGCCTCTGCACCCTTTGACAGTGCAGAAGCAATAAATACTCCTGCCGGAACACACGCAAGTGCCCTTCTCGACTCTTTGCTACCGACTGTAATACTGAACCCACCCATGCGTCTGTGGGGGCACGTGGGACCCCACGGAGCTGGGACAGGGGACAGTATTAGTTACCCATATCACCTTTACCATTTTTCTTACCAACTCCTTGGATTATGGAAGAAAATATTTATATTTTGGACTATGACGCTACAGACTACCATTGCCAATTCTGTTTGTTTTTCAATGAGACATCGAAACTCTCTCCTTAACAGCCATTTACCATGAAGTACAGAAATTAGGTTGAAATTTGTTGGCTGTGAATGTTGAGTGAAAGTACCATGTTCACATCAAGTATTCACAAGCTCATTTTTAAATATTAAAATATTTAAATATTAAAATATGCCATATTCAGCATAAAATACAGTTTACATTAGAAACTTCAGTTTTCATGACTTGGAAACAAAAAGTGATGGGCCCTGAAATTGTGACAGCACAGAGCTATAGCTATGAAGCCCTAACTGAAGTGCTTACAGGGAGCACTAGTCTGTGGGATGGTTTCTGAAAACTGATGAGCTGCAAAAATTGCTGAGGACAGAGAATGCTATCTTGTTGTTAAAAAGGTCTAGTAATAAAAACAGGTAGGGAAATAACCACCTTTCTTTGCACTTCCCTTTTTGTTCTAAGGCTTTCAAGCCAAATGTTCTGGCAGTGCAAAGCTGCCATTCTTTGGTGTCTAGGAAGGTGGTGCTAAACTACAAATTATGGCAAAAGCTGTGGGAACTGCACTCTGCAGCGAAAGGACTTACTGAAGGTTGTTGCTGTTTCTTAAAATCCAGAAAGATTGTAGATGGAATGCTGTAGGAAGTAAAAAAAAAAGGTGAATAGGCTTAGGATACTATTATTTATCATCTCCTGATGAAGTTCCCAGTTCAGTGTTAGGAAAGCTCAATTCTTTCTGCAGCATCTCTCACTTTTGTCATGTGAGAATCAAGATCTGCTCTCAACTTTGTGGCTTTTAGCCAAGCAGTTTATATTGTGGAGCGATGTATGTGCTCCCACTCACAGCACACAGTGCCATGGCTGCTGTCTGCATCGTAAGAATGCTGTATCCAGCTCAGAGAAATGTATTTTATTCTTCATATGCGTAAAGAATTTCATACTGTCCTCGAGTCATGGATTTTGTTCTGCTATGCATAAAACTCTAGTTTGCTGGTTTTTAACTGGAGTTTAAAAGTGAGCTTCTGCTCCTGGTCATATTCTTCTGCAAGTCTGAAGATGTTTTCCACTAGAACTAGAGATTAATTGCAGTGCAGGCATGTGGGATGTCCAGGAATACCAGGCTTCGGCTACTGGACACTTTGACCCTTCATTATCAGCGCTAATATTATCAGTTTCCTATGAAACTTCTTATACAATCATGGATTTTTTAGAGGAATGGCCTGAGAGGAAGGTTAATAGTGTTTGTTTCCTTAATGTTGTGACGTATTATCTAACAATATCTTTACTCATCATTTTAATAGACAGAAGTGATGAGATCTTCCTCCTTTAAAAATGGTTTCAAATACTTACTTGAAATGGGTTTAGAAATCAAGGATTTCTGAAAATGGATCCCTATGCGTTCTTCAAACTCATTGTTTTGTTCTGAAGGCTCCTGCTTACCTGCCCAGGCTGTCTGCAGCTTCAGTTCCTTACTCAATTCTCACAACATTTGGGACAGGTGATTATTATAGCAAAGAGAAAGACAAAAATACTCACTCCTGGTCCACAGAGGAGAAGGGTGGTAGAATTTATCATAGAATCAGTATTTTCTGAGTCCCAGCTCTGTGTTCATTACCCATTTGTGTGAGGAAAAAACATATCTGCATCATTACTAACATGTCCTTATTTCTACTAAGTAAATTATTTCAGTGTGAAAGTGTGATTTTCACATAACCCTGTATAAAGCAGTGGTAATGTACAGGCAGTTCCAAAAATATCCATGTTTTTTCTTGTCTTTAAAATCCCAGTGAGATCTGCATGGAGTTGCTGCAGAAGGCATGGCCTGAGGGACATGCGTGGTATGCAGAGGTCTAAAGGACCAGCCTGCAGTTGGCCTCCAGCAAACAGCCTCTTATTCCCTCAGAAGAGATGAATTAAGAGACAAGAACCCTCCTTGGGGCTCTAAGACTGAGTAGAATGTATTTTTAGAAAGCCATCAGGTGTCTGCCATTTGAAAGCTGGAGACTCCCACAAGCAGGACACCAGCTGGCACAGCAGGAGAACCCTTTATAAAAGTCATCACAATGACCTCCAATAATTTTCTTTGAGGGATGAGTTTGTCTTTGACAGCAGTGCAGGTTAGTTACCTGTGGCAGGCGGTGAACATACATTACAAGGGAGAGACAGTTTTCAGTAAGACAAGTCCCTAGTATCACAAGAACCACTTCATGTTAGGGTGACCAAAAAGGCTTCTCCCAGGGTGCTTGTTCTGTTATGTTAATTTATCTCAGTTTGAATTCCCCGGTTGGCTGTCGGCCTCTACCCCTCGTCACCCCCCAGAGCTTCCCCACTGGTCCCCGTTCCCTACTCCTGCCTTTTCCCCGCCCCCAAATAAAAACCCTGAGTTCACCATTGTTCTCACACTTGCCTCTGCACCCTTTGACAGTGCAGAAGCAATAAATACTCCTGCCGGAACACACGCAAGTGCCCTTCTCGACTCTTTGCTACCGACTGTAATACTGAACCCACCCATGCGTCTGTGGGGGCACGTGGGACCCCACGGAGCTGGGACAGGGGACAGTATTAGTTACCCATATCACCTTTACCATTTTTCTTACCAACTCCTTGGATTATGGAAGAAAATATTTATATTTTGGACTATGACGCTACAGACTACCATTGCCAATTCTGTTTGTTTTTCAATGAGACATCGAAACTCTCTCCTTAACAGCCATTTACCATGAAGTACAGAAATTAGGTTGAAATTTGTTGGCTGTGAATGTTGAGTGAAAGTACCATGTTCACATCAAGTATTCACAAGCTCATTTTTAAATATTAAAATATTTAAATATTAAAATATGCCATATTCAGCATAAAATACAGTTTACATTAGAAACTTCAGTTTTCATGACTTGGAAACAAAAAGTGATGGGCCCTGAAATTGTGACAGCACAGAGCTATAGCTATGAAGCCCTAACTGAAGTGCTTACAGGGAGCACTAGTCTGTGGGATGGTTTCTGAAAACTGATGAGCTGCAAAAATTGCTGAGGACAGAGAATGCTATCTTGTTGTTAAAAAGGTCTAGTAATAAAAACAGGTAGGGAAATAACCACCTTTCTTTGCACTTCCCTTTTTGTTCTAAGGCTTTCAAGCCAAATGTTCTGGCAGTGCAAAGCTGCCATTCTTTGGTGTCTAGGAAGGTGGTGCTAAACTACAAATTATGGCAAAAGCTGTGGGAACTGCACTCTGCAGCGAAAGGACTTACTGAAGGTTGTTGCTGTTTCTTAAAATCCAGAAAGACTGTAGATGGAATGCTGTAGGAAGTAAAAAAAAAAGGTGAATAGGCTTAGGATACTATTATTTATCATCTCCTGATGAAGTTCCCAGTTCAGTGTTAGGAAAGCTCAATTCTTTCTGCAGCATCTCTCACTTTTGTCATGTGAGAATCAAGATCTGCTCTCAACTTTGTGGCTTTTAGCCAAGCAGTTTATATTGTGGAGCGATGTATGTGCTCCCACTCACAGCACACAGTGCCATGGCTGCTGTCTGCATCGTAAGAATGCTGTATCCAGCTCAGAGAAATGTATTTTATTCTTCATATGCGTAAAGAATTTCATACTGTCCTCGAGTCATGGATTTTGTTCTGCTATGCATAAAACTCTAGTTTGCTGGTTTTTAACTGGAGTTTAAAAGTGAGCTTCTGCTCCTGGTCATATTCTTCTGCAAGTCTGAAGATGTTTTCCACTAGAACTAGAGATTAATTGCAGTGCAGGCATGTGGGATGTCCAGGAATACCAGGCTTCGGCTACTGGACACTTTGACCCTTCATTATCAGCGCTAATATTATCAGTTTCCTATGAAACTTCTTATACAATCATGGATTTTTTAGAGGAATGGCCTGAGAGGAAGGTTAATAGTGTTTGTTTCCTTAATGTTGTGACGTATTATCTAACAATATCTTTACTCATCATTTTAATAGACAGAAGTGATGAGATCTTCCTCCTTTAAAAATGGTTTCAAGTACTTACTTGAAATGGGTTTAGAAATCAAGGATTTCTGAAAATGGATCCCTATGCGTTCTTCAAACTCATTGTTTTGTTCTGAAGGCTCCTGCTTACCTGCCCAGGCTGTCTGCAGCTTCAGTTCCTTACTCAATTCTCACAACATTTGGGACAGGTGATTATTATAGCAAAGAGAAAGACAAAAATACTCACTCCTGGTCCACAGAGGAGAAGGGTGGTAGAATTTATCATAGAATCAGTATTTTCTGAGTCCCAGCTCTGTGTTCATTACCCATTTGTGTGAGGAAAAAACATATCTGCATCATTACTAACATGTCCTTATTTCTACTAAGTAAATTATTTCAGTGTGAAAGTGTGATTTTCACATAACCCTGTATAAAGCAGTGGTAATGTACAGGCAGTTCCAAAAATATCCATGTTTTTTCTTGTCTTTAAAATCCCAGTGAGATCTGCATGGAGTTGCTGCAGAAGGCATGGCCTGAGGGACATGCGTGGTATGCAGAGGTCTAAAGGACCAGCCTGCAGTTGGCCTCCAGCAAACAGCCTCTTATTCCCTCAGAAGAGATGAATTAAGAGACAAGAACCCTCCTTGGGGCTCTAAGACTGAGTAGAATGTATTTTTAGAAAGCCATCAGGTGTCTGCCATTTGAAAGCTGGAGACTCCCACAAGCAGGACACCAGCTGGCACAGCAGGAGAACCCTTTATAAAAGTCATCACAATGACCTCAACAGGGATATGTATGTGCTGGTTGCTCCTGAACTCTGTGGCAAGGGACAGCAATGTAACCACATCCAAACGGGCACATAGCAGAGTATTTAATGCTCTCACACAGCAAGATCGCTCACTGGTTACAGCATTACCTGGCAATGTTCACAGAAGTGTGCTAAATCTAAAAACATTGATTTCAGTCCACGGAATACATATTGTTTTCTTGATGTTTCATTTTTCAGAGTATTAGTTTTTCCTTGATTTTGTGTTATGTTGTGGTGGATAATTATTTTGGAGACATTTTGAACACTTTGTTTAGGAAGCACGGAGCCAGTCCTCCATGAAAAGGAAGTCCCTATGTCACATCCCTTGTGTGAGTAGTACAGCATGACAGCCATAGCCTGTGAGTAAATGGGGCTGGCTGTGACACTGGTGGTTGCTTTAGGATTAATACTTCCCACATGAAAAATGCATGTTTTTACAAAACCAAAGCCATGTTCATATACTTCCACTTTTAATTCCATCCCAAAGGCTGACAACAACCAGCAAATGCAGGACTACTTTACTGGCCTTTACCATTACAATGCAGGATGGATTATAAAGAAGGAACTGCCATCATGATTCACTCAGTCCAGGAGAGATTAGAATTGACTGGCTCTAATCATAGCACATTGCTTATCTGATTTCTTCATAATTCACCTTGAAGTATATGCCACTGAGAGATGTCTGGAGCTTTTGTACCTGTCAGTCATCGAAGGTTTGGATGGGGTGTTGGGTATCAGTTAAAAATGAAGGTGTCAATCAGACTCAACACCTAGAATTCAAGACTTGTTAGTTCCACGTGGCTTACGAAGGATCACAGTGATCTCAGGAACATCCCTGGAGACCAGCTCTGCAACATGGCTTGGTCAGTAATGGGACGTGTCTGCTTTGAAACGGCCCCAGAACCTGGTTTATTTTGATGTTACCTGAAAAGCTTTCAAGATGAAGTCAAGAACATAAATATATATATGTAGATAGGTATTATTTTGTCTACATAATATGCATTATATGACATATATGCTCCACATTACGTATTTATAGTGGTTTTATGCATAGGTCTATATGTGTACAAAGGCAATGATGCTGGTGAAGGGTCTAAAAACATGTCTTATGATGAGAAATTGAGGGAGATTAGCTTTTTTTCTGCTAAATTAAATATAGGTAAAGAAGAGATGCAGACACAGATGTTAAGCACTGTATTTTGAAGGAAAAGAGAAATATATGCAGAAGCTGGACGGATGCCCCACAAAAAAGGTGTTAAAAGAGAAATTCAAGGAAAATAAATGTGTAGAATACAAAAAAATTAGCACAGGAGGACATTTTTCATGGATGTTTTCAGGGAAAAATAGTTGTGGCTTATTATGAGGCTTTTATGCTCAAGGCAGTTGACAGAAAGCTGCTGTTTTAAATCTTGAGATGTCTCAGATATTTCTCTCCACCACTATTATCCTCACCAGTGTCAGACCCCTGAATGTGGTGGCTTTGCAGCCACACAGAGGAGAGAAAGGCATCTGTACCTTGCCAGGTCTCACACCAAAAAGCTACTGGTGGCATTTTGCAAATCTGCACTCCAACACTGGGATTTGGCTTCATTTTATTAAAACATGGGATAATGCATGGCCTCAGACAGCGTACAAAATAGCAATTCACTTCCAGCTCCTCTATGGAGGTTGTAGCACTAATGAAGCAAATCACATCTCAGGGAATATAGCCATGATTTAGTATGCGCATAACTGTAATAAAATGTTGTTATGGCTGAGATTGTTAGGTTTTTAATGGAAAAAACAGGAATTAGGATTGAAATTGAAAAACAACCTAGTTCCCATAAAAGGTAAAAATGTGCTTGGATAAAAGGTTAATAGAGTTAATTGTGAGGAGTAATACAAGGCAGCAACTCATGTTAGAGAAGATAATTGTGATTCTGATAAAGGGGAATTGTAATTAAATAGAGGTTGGATAAACACGATTATCCTGGAAAGGTTTTTCAGCACAGTACCGGGAGGTTTTAAGATGTGGAGGCAGACGCCTGTACGTGATCTGGAAATAGAGACAATGCTGCTGCCAGCCCTGCTGGGTGCTCACCACTGCGGCACGCTGCCCACGCTGCTGCTCTGGCCAGCAGCACCAGCAAAAGGCAATAAATTGAGCTCATTCTGAAGTTTTGTTCACCTGCAACTCTAAGTGGCAAGTGATCTCCCTGTCTTCATCACAACCCCCAAGATTTCTCATTTCTGCTGGTCCCCATTTCCACCCTCATCCTGCCGTGGGGGGAGTAGCTCTGGGTGCTGGCCAAGGCTGATCTGCCACAGGATGGCTCTGGGCTGGAGCAGGTGAGGGCATCCCTCCCTTACTATGCTTTTTCCGTAACATAATTTTTTTTACACGGGTATTAAAATGAAATGCAGTAGTTTGATACTCAACACTGAGAGGCAGACAATGGCTTTCCACAGTGATCTATTTTACTAAAACAGGTATTTGTGCTTAATATTTTTATATGCTTAGTTACAAATGTTCCACAATAACCTATATGAGACGAAGAGAATCATATATAGCATATTCCTCCCAGGACAACCACAAGAATTCCAAAGAAGCTTTTTTGGTTTTGTTTCCTTTGTTTCCTTTAAATTGCAAAATATTTTTGCTACATTTTAAACTTTTAACTATACATCATTAAAAAAAGTATAAATATACTGAATTTGAATACAGGATGGTATTAATTCACATTTTTCTATAGTTCCTATATATTATTTTACATAACACATGCGCATAAAAAACCCTGAGAACTTACTAAGAAAAACTATCAAATACTTCTGCTGTTCAATTATTTATAGTACTGTTTGGAATCACTGTATATCATGACGATATACATTCCCAGATGCCTAAGGAAAAATTCTACTGGAGTTCTATTATTCTCTATTTGGAGCACATGAACGTCTCTTGAGGGACTAAGCCTTTTCTCCCTTCTCAAAAAAAGAGGAAGAAGATCTTTTTGCTTTCAAATTTTTGTTTTTCCAGCACCAACTGTATTTCAGATCTTCAAGCACAGTTCACAGCCCCATATAGAGAGAGCAGTTATGAGCCCTTACTGTCACCTTTAATCTTGCCCCTTCAAAACTTCTCCCTTTAAATTTTCTCTCCAATCTCTGTGCTTGTGTATTTCCATCAGTTTACAAGCTGCAATGAATCCTAAAAGTGGGCTTGGACTCAAATGTGTCCTTAATGTTGCTTGGGCACAATCTCTAACAGGTTAGGTTGCTGACAATATCCATATTGGAATAATCCCTCCAAGTATTAGGGTGGATAGCATCCCTTGTCATAGTGAATGAGACTGAGAGCAAAGTGATTGAAATTACTTGGAAACTCCCAGCACATCTTCTTTGGCTTTTTCTCTCTGCAGTTGGCATGTGATGCAGTAATTGTCTTACTCCCATTCCTGTCTTCTCTGCTAGTTAAGTGAGTTTGTTGAAATCTCTTCTATCAGACACGCATTTATTTGCAGCTAAGATCATGACTCTATTGCCTAAATCAGTTGTTAAATTCCGTGCTGGAAATATTTAGGTATCAAGGTTATTTTTAAACTCAGTCATATACAACGCCACTTTTCCTCCCCAGTCTAAAACTACACTTTCTTTGCAAGAGCTTCTGTTTATTGAAGCTTAGTAAAAGAGTAATCATTTTTTCGATATTTTAAAGTTTCCACTGAGTTCATTTCCTGGAGGGATATTTCTTTTTGTCACCATACAGCAAGCATAAACAGGACCTAGAATCAAACACAGATCATGGAGATGACATAGTAACATTATTCCCACAAACCAGCTCTAAGGATATCAGCTGCCTATGCTACATACACAAGCTTTGGCAACCCACAAAAATCAGTGCTGGGATGGGAAAGTTAAGACAAAGTTGTACACCTACCTAAAACACATTTTGAGTAGTCTGCCACAGAGGGCTTCTGGAAAAACCACCTTTCACTGGTGACATATTTTCATTTCCCAAAGGAGAGGGGGGTTTCAAGAATATATACTTTTATTAATTCTGCAACAATCAAAACTGAACTCTGGAAAACGTTTAATTTCCATGAAAACGTCATTGCTTTGGCTCTGACTTAATGGCAGTGATTTTTTCCCAATGCTTTAGTAACAACACCATGAGACTTTTACATCAGAAAGTAACTGCCACATGCTGTAATTTTGTGTTTTCCCAAGAGAAGAAGAAGAGCTTTAAAAAGGAAAGAGTGAAATGGTTTCTGCTGCTGTTTACCAACAACTGAAGGAGAAGCTTTCAGTTACTTTGCTGTCTCCCCAGCCTAACATCCTCCAGTGAAAGGATGGAACACGGAGCTGCCTGCCATGGAGAAGGATCTCTGCCTGACTTATGGGTAGCACAATGATCCAGTGAAGCAGGGGCAGCTTCATAAGGAAAACTGAGGCTAACAGTCTTCAGAATTACAAAAGGGGTGTTCTAAAACATTATGTTTAAACTCAGTGAATGCAGCTGTTCCCCTTCAGTGCAAACTACCACCAGGAAAGGTGATACTGCAGAAGAGATCGATGTTCTCTATTCCAGACGTCTTGCTCAACTGATTGTCACCTCATTTTGATTAAGGTGTCTCCACATATGTGTTTGCATGAAACAGAATTTAAGAAAATTTTGCAAGCATGGATGCCAGCCTGGTTCATAAAGACCAACAGAACTTCAGCCTCAGAAGGAATATGGAAAGAAGTAATTAGTTCCCATAAGACTTCTGTTAGCAAAAAATGTTTTAACTTTTTTTTCTGCAGACAACCTACATCCCTATGAAGCTTTAATACTCCTGAAATTTCATGGGGCTTAAATAATCTTGCAGGTGATAGGTATCTAGCTAGTACAAAGGTGATAAATCAAGCTATGAAGTTCTTCTTTTCTTTCTTCACTGATGAGATATTCCTAGAAAAAGGATTCCAAAAAGCTTTCCTCCAGTGAGATTGGAAAGCATTTGAGCCTTGTATTTGTAATTTGTTCAAATTAAGAACACTAATATATCTAAGCTCAGATAAAGGTGGATTTCTTCTGCTACTTTTTGTCTTCATTTTATCAAGCATATTCTCAGCTTTTTCACAACACAGAGAAGTGGGGTCCTTTGGAGTTGTGTCCCCCATTCTTGAAATACAGAGAAGCATCCTGGTAAATCTGCTTAGCTAGAAAGGTGATGCAAGCAGTAAAAGAAAATAACATGGAGCACTTTATGGATGAAGGACACACCCTGATAAACCATGTGTGTTTATCACATGTAGACGCAGACGAAGTGGGAAAGAGAGAAGTTTAAATGGAATATTATGGTTTTCAAAGCATTTTGAAGGTGATGATATTTAGAGCTCGACAGTTTTCTTAAAGAGACACCAGTGAAGATCTCAATGACCATTTAGCTTTGTGAACATTTTCTTGTGTATGCCTATCTCTCTTACCACTGCATTTAGCCAGCGTTTTGGTGTCAGAGCTTAAAAACAAAGTATGATGAAGTACCATAGTTCCTGGACACTTAGGTTATTCCACAAAAAAGGCAATTCCAAAGGAAATAACAAATGTTCTCCTGAACTTACCACTTTTAGAAATAAAAAGCCCCTCTATAAATATGGCCATTTGCCAACAGGAGTAACTAGCACTGCACAGTAAGAAGACCACCTGTGCTACACGATTCATCCAGGGGCACAGCCCATGTCACCAATCAGAAGTATGAAAAAGTCAGGACTTAATTACAGACACTGTGGTTTCTCTCTTTTCTCTGTGGAAGCGATGATGTTGAAGGAGGTGACCAAAAGGGAAGAAGACTGTAAAGTACTGCAGCTATATTCACTGAATCACAGAATCATTAAGGCTGGAAAAGACTTCCAAGATCATTAAGTCCAACCAAATACCCCTATGTCAACTAAACCACAGCACTAAGTGCCATGTCCAGTTGATCCCTGAACACTTCCAGAGATGGTGACTCCACCACCTCCCTGGGCAGTCTGTTTCAATGCCTGACCACACTTTCAGTGAAGAAATTTTTCCTGATGTCCAACCCAAATCCCCCATGACACAGCTTGAGGCCATGTCCTCTTGTCCTGTCACTATGTGCCTGGGAGAAAAGGCCAACCCCCACCTTGCTACAAACATGCAGAGCAGCACAGCAAACACTGGAAAGAGCAGATGGTACTGATGTTCTGTTTGCTGGTAATTTATTGAGGAGACACCAATATTGAAGTCTTTATCTTCTGTTGTTTTTCATGGGTCTGTGTCTCCACCATTCCTACTCTTATATACCTAGATCTCTTTTGCATCACTAACATTCTTATTTTACCTTCTCACCTAAAAAGGTATCCAAAATGAAAACAGTAGAGTTCTGTCTACAGTTAAACTACCCCTTTCTTTATTGCAGTAGTAGGGGAAAATCCAAGCCAAGGAAGATAAAAAACTCCCAATCCAAACCTAAAACCTTGGAAAACTCAGGTTTTGGGTGTGCAGAAGCATTATTCAGCATTAAACTGTTTATTAGCAGGCATTATTTTCCTATGTCAAGAATGTCTGCCATGATAGCTCTGCTAGATTTCATTGGTTTCACTTTAAATCCCGTATCTGTTATTATCAAAAATCCTTAGAGGAGGCCCTGAGGCTACTTCCTGTAACACAGCCCTGAAGTTGCGGGACACAATTGGCAACACCACACAATCACGTGTAGACTGGCTACTCCAGCATTATCCAATGCTCAGTGAGATAAGGCAGCAGCTTTGATCGTTGGCTATCTGTTGTCCTCTATGACAATGGTTCTTCTCGGATAGGTCTCAACATCCACAAATATGTAGCGGGTCTCAAATTTTCCTGTTTCAAGATTCTGAAAAGAAAACAATTTAAGAGTGTTTTTTTCTCTTTGGTAGTTTAAGTTCAAGACTAAGCTTGTTAGGTGTATGAAGCAATTGTACATACCTCTTTGACTTCCACATGGACTGTTCCCTGTTTCCCTGATTCAGTGCCCTCAATATAAAACTTCAAACGCATATGTTTCAGTCCATCCTTTACGTATTCAATGTGACTAAAAACAGCAGAACAAAACAAAAACCCAACCACCCAGCAAAGATACAGATTATATGCTAGTTAAGACTTCAAATTAAAACTTACTTAGAGGAGTTGCTTACTTATTTTGTAAGAAAGTGTATTCCGGTGGTGTCCTTATGCTACCTTGGGTTCCTTCTCTACTGCTCCTCTCAAGCTTTACTGTGAGTGCCTAAGGACTAGTGGAGTTAGAAGAGCTAATTAGCTGCTGAGGATTAAGAGATGAAATGCTTAAATGTGCTCACCCCAGTCCTCCTCTCAAAACTGAAAAGCAATCCAGTGCTGAAGACTATGGAAATTCCTTGTATTTATTCTAAAAAAACCCCAGATTTGGAGCCTGACATCTAGAAAAGGACCCCACATCACCAAGACTTCCAGAGCTTTTTTAGGCACTTCAACAAAGTTATCAAGCCAAAACACACAAAGCATGTTTTTTCAAATTAATTACCAGGTTGGTTAAACTACATCAAAACAAACAGTTTACTATGTGCTTTACTTACTTTGGCAATAATTTTGTTCTGCTGAAATGGTGTAACTTTGGCACTGATATGAGATCTCCAACCTAAACGCTGGTATTTAGACTGGAGTTGGGTTATGCTTAAGTATTAAATAAATAGCACATCACTTTCAAAGTGACCACTTTGGGAAACTAATAGTCCGATGGGAGTTCTGGTGCCAGTTTTTGTTTCCTACTGAAATTACTAACTGCTGTTTACCACCAAACACTTATTTCCATCAGTCATGCCCAGGTACACACTGTGGATTAAACTTCTAATACAGTTTAAAGTGACTTGATGAGGTAGAGAGAGCAAATATGAATGAAGAGCCTTACTGCAGTAAATTTACATTCAAGGTGTTCATACACAAAAAAACCCTGTAGATTTTTGAGACATTTAAGATCATCCTTATACTGCAGATGCAAACTTTACAATTGTACACAGTTCTCAGCTCAAATATTTATTTAAAATACTATCAAAATCAAAATGATTGAAATTAAATACTAAGAAAGCTGATACATAATACATTTACTTATTTACAGAGAGGTGCTTAAAATGTTTGTGCACATCAATTTCATTTAGCAGCTTCACTTTAAACACTTTTTCAGAGTCTGCTGAAGAGATAAAGCTTCAATCAGTAAAAGTCTCTTTCCTCTAGACAAAATAAAAAATCTCAGTTTCACGGTTCAACCTGTGTATCTGGGCCTATGTGTCTCATGCTATATGAAACCTCATTGAATATATTGCAGCCAAAGAGCGTAATAAAGGCAAAGCAGGGAGGTCTTACATTTTGTAAAAAATAGTTGTTGATTCTTTCAAAAGGAAAGCAATGGACACACTCATGAAAGGTTTAGGTGACAGATGTTCTGTCAAAGGCACAGCAGAGATGTGGTCTCAAGTACCAAAAAGCATTCTGCATATCAGCTCAGAATAGTTTCAGACTGCAAACTTCAGCCAGATTCCTGCTCCACTCATGCATGCTTAGGCCTCTGTACTACTCTCCTCAGACTCATCCTATTTTTTGGGGAGACCAGGTACCGCAAAAAACTTCTATGTTCAATCAAAAGTGACAGGATACGTCACATACAGTTCGTCACTCTAGATTGAACTTGTGACCCAAAAATATCTTTGCTGTGCACAAACTAATGTCTTTATGGGGCAAGCACCAAGGGGTACCTGACACGCTGTCGTCTTCCTCTTCTTGTTGCCTCACCATAACCTTTGATAGAGTCACCAAAAACACCAATTATCTACAAGAGAAAAGAGGTTTCAGTTGTCAGAAGGGATCACACACAGACATTCCAGTATCAGCTCACACCTCTGCTGTGAATGCATCTTCTTTTAACAAAATGCCCCTAGAGAATCTAACGTGTCGAGAATAGAAGAGTTTATGAAAGAGAACAGTTTAAGGAAAATTCCTCTGTATTCCAGCCCTTTTTTTTTACAGTCCCATATTAAATGTCTAAAATAAATCCTACTGATAGCTTCCATTTGTACTGTTCTCTGAGATGAAGACATGTAAACTGACATATTGTGTAAAAAGGAGAAAAAACATGAAGTATTTGCTCATGGCTCCTTCAAGAGAATATGTTTCGAAGTTCAAAGTGCAAATGTATTCCCCTAGACATTCTCTAACAAACACTACTGAATAAGAAATCCAGTAATTTTTTTCAGACCTATAAAGTCAGAGTCATTAACTTAGTCTTAAACTTACTTTAAATTTGGTTAGAAAGGGAGGTTAAGTTTTACTGCGCAAGTACGGGAAAGAAGGTTTAATTCTACAAACTTGTTCCAAAGCAGTCTTCATTTTTATTCTAGCAACGACTTGTTGCTAGAATAAAGGCATTTGTGGTGACCTTGTTTGAAAGATTTTTCGTCTGAAGTAGTGTTTTTTAAAATCTAGTTTTACACTGATTTTCGTTTACACCTACTTATGATGACTGTGTGATCCCATGACTGTTCTCTGTCTCTTTTCCTGTTAGCCACAGGAATGCTAATTGTGCCTCAAATGAAGAATTTAAATTCCTGAACGTCAGTGCAGTGCTTCACAGAATGATAGAACCATAGTGAAGTCTCACAATAGAATGAGTGTGCTGAGAAAAGGCAGCAGGTTAGATCCACAGAACTTAGCGGGACCAGCTGCCTCTCTGACCTGCACAACTCAAGTGTTACATTTAGCAGACACTCAGGTATGTCCTTAAAACTTTCTGTATGGTGACACAAGCACATGCTCTGAAGGGCAGATTGTATTTCCATCAGTTTTTGTGCCGTGGCACGTTCACTTGGCTTCTAGCAGGCCAGTCCACGAAGGCTCAATGCTTGCAATGACTTCTCCTAATGCAGGCTCCGCTCTGGAGCTGACCCACCCCATGCCAGCTAAAAGCACTTGCAAAACTGCTAAGCACCACGTGGGTCTTCACATAGCTTGTGAGATTCCTTGCGTGAAGTTTTGACTTGAAGAGAGACAGTAACTACTGAGAAACATAAACTTATGGCTAAAGTTTAAAAACCAACCTCAGGGTGAGATCTGCATTTCTCCAAGGCATCTCCGTAGATCTTATTTGGACTAGAAGAAGAGAATAGCTCTTTAAAAATCACATAGAACAATCCACCTGTAACAGAAACAACAGCAGATGAAATGAAAATTTATCAGAACAGATGGAATTAAAGGAAAGTGTCTTCTGATAAAGAACATAATTTAAAAAAATAACCTGTAACACCAATTCCAACAAGCACCACAATAAAATAGGTAAAGTCTCTTCCAGCTTCTTTCACTGAAATTAAATAGAAAACAACACAGAAGTTACAACCTTGCATAATAAGACTTGTATGACTTTCTTACATAAATGCTTTTCTGTTAGTCTGCAGCTCAAATAACATTTTGGCAGAAGAAAAAATTCCAGTAAGTTTCCATAATGCCTCATCACTGTAAAAGAGATCATGGAACATATCTTGTATTGTACAGGGCATGTTTACTCTCTGTGTTAAGCCTTATTAATTCCTGTTTGCTAGATGTTTTCAAGATCCAAAGTAGCAATTACTGCTACTTTTTTTTGGGTATACGAGGGCCAGATTTTTTAGGAACTAATGAGGTATTTAGCACTGCAGTATTTAAACTACCACCTCAACCCACAATCATTGCAATCCTTATGTAAAGAAAAGGAGAAGTAAAAATAAAAAAGTGAAAGCTTATAAATTGCACATAAAAAAAAATAACTGATTTTATGAATTAGCAATCAATAGAACAATAAAAGGGGGAATAGTAGACCAAAGTATGTATTTTATTTATTAACATAATTAACTGCTGTTTATCTGATTAGTTTTTATCTTTCAATTTTTATCTAAAGTACAAGTGTCAGTACACGCTGCAAAATACGTCATATAAAATTCTCTGTTTCAAAATATTTGAGTACTTGGAAAGAAACTACTATCTTTTAGTGATAAAGTGTGCATTTCAGTGGAGTACAAGTTATGGAGGAAATGTTAATAACTATTTCTCCTGCAATTTTCTAATCAGTTGAAGGTGTGTTTCATAAACCATTTCAAAGCATAACATTTCTGAGGCTAATTATGTAGTAACCACTTTTCACTGAAGTGAATGAGACCAACCAAAGTGAAGGCAATCCATAAAGAAACTACTATCACATGTAGAGCTTTGACAATTTTTTTGGAGGTGAACTTGTTTCAACAGCCCTACAGACAGGCTGCATGTGATAGGTTTTCCTTCTGAAATGGAAAACTAGAGGCTATTACATCTTCTGCCTCATAATGACTTAAATCAACAGGCTGTTTAGAAAAAGTCACATAATTTGTTCTGATTGTGCAATGCACACGTAGAAATGTAACA
Source organism: Corvus brachyrhynchos (assembly GCF_000691975.1). Taxonomy (NCBI): domain Eukaryota; kingdom Metazoa; phylum Chordata; class Aves; order Passeriformes; family Corvidae; genus Corvus; species Corvus brachyrhynchos. The sequence goes on from NW_008246059.1 coordinate 3,906,165, forward strand.
CCTGCTCCAAACAATACGATGTGAAAAGAAACCAACTTGGTGTGCTTTTTTTTTCTAGATACTTGAGGTTTGAAGCTACAAAACGTCAGCTGCAGAAGGAACTGTCTCCAGCCCTTCTGAGCAGCACACAGCATCCCTCGCCTCACCTTTCTGAGCCGCCGACACCAGCGTTTCCTCGTTCAGCGCCCTTTGCACGGACACATCTTTGCTATTTTTGCCAGGTTTTTCAGCTCTGAGCCCTCCCGCCTGCGTCCCGATGCTCTGACGGGCGGCCCAGAGCA
>NW_008246059.1:3906868-3908091 GCF_000691975.1 Corvus brachyrhynchos
TCAGGCGGGCCTCCCGTCCCGTTTCGCGAGGTGCGGCTGGGGCTTGCTAGCGGCGCCTACGGTCCCGCTCACCGTTTTAAAGCCGTGTTTTTATACGTACTTTTCTTGGTTTTGCACACATAGATGCGTTAAAGGGATGGAGCTGACGTTTCCACGGATGGAGACGGCAAGAGGGATCTGGGCAGGCTAAATCGATGGGCCGAGATCAACGGCTTAAGGTTCAACAAGGCCGAGTGCCGGGTCCTGTCCGCAACCCCAGGCAGCGCTCCAGGCTGGGGGCAGAGTGGCTGGAAAGCTGCTGGTGGAAAAGGACCTGGGGGTGCTGTTCGACAGCAGCAGAACATGAGGCAGTGTGTGCCCAGGTGGCCAAAGCCAATGGCTTCCTGGCAGGTATAAAGAACAGTGGGGTGAGCAGGACTAGGGAGGTGATTGTCCCACCGTACTTGGCACTGTTGAGACCACACCTTGAGTGCTGTGTTCAGTTTTGAGCCCCTCGATTTAAGAAGGACATTGAGGTGCTGGAGCGGGTTCAGAGAAGGGCAAAAAGGCTGGTGAAGGGTCTGGAGAACAAGTCTGATGATGAACGGCTGAGGGAACTGGGGATGTTTAGCCTGGAGAAAAGGAGGTGCAGGGGGACTTTATCACTCCCTACAAATCCCTGAAAGAAGGCTGTGGCCAGGTGGGGGTCGGCCTCTTCTCCCAATTAGTAAGTGATAAGACAAGAGGAAATGGCCTCAAGTTGCACTAGGGGAGGTTTAGGTTGGACATTAGTAAGAATTTCTTCACATAAAGGGTGACTGAGCACTGGAATGAATTGCCCAGAGTTGATGGAGTCGCTGCCCCTGGAGATGTTTAAGGAAAGATTGGACTAGGCACTTAGTGCCGTGGTCTAATTGACACCGTGGTGTTTGGTCATAGGTTGGACTAAATAATCTTAGAGGTATTTTCCAAACTAATTCATTCTGTGATTCTGAGACCCGAGAACAGAGTGCCCGAGAGCCCCGGGCTCACGGTGGGGCGTGGGGCGGGGGAGCCGCCGGAATGCTCGGGGCGGCAGCGCTGCGGTTCCGCAGGGCGCTAACGCTTCCGAGTGCCCCACACGGGCGTGCTCGCGAATCCAGCCCCGCCTTCCCCGAGCCAGTGCTCCCGGACACCGCCTCCTTCGGGCTGGCGCCGTCCCACCCCGCCCCAGGGCGTTCCACGGCGGGGGGGGGCGCGCCCCC
>NW_008246059.1:3908125-3943311 GCF_000691975.1 Corvus brachyrhynchos
CGTCCTTCTTCACCTGGTCCGGGGAGGGTGGTTTGTTGTTTTCCCTCAGCTCCCATTGGCTCCTCGGGGAAACCTCTTTCACCTGCTGCACGGCTCTGGTGTCTAGCTCTCCACCCTTAACGGCGAGGTCTGTGGCCATGGTGCTCTTGTCTCCCTGCCTCTGGCCCTGCGGAGGTGACACCTTGCAGTGGGAAAACGCTGGTGTTGCCAGGTGCACGGAGGCCTGGGTTTAACACTTCTTTTCCTGATTGGGAAGGGGAGCTTAAACATCGGTATGTCCTTCAGCTTGGAGAAGGTACTATAATGAGTATCCACAAAGTACTAGTTAGTTTAGTGGCTACTTTATGTGTGGTCAGGGTAGTTAGGCCTTTGTAATAAATAGGAGGGTTTCACTATGGAAGGTGTGATTACCTTAATTCTTACAGTACACGTTCGGCTTTCAAAATTTTAAAGCATTAGTCTTAGAGGCAGAGTTGAGAAAGCAGATTTTTGTGCTAACCCAGTTGAACAACCTTGGGTTTCACAGCAGTTTCGTTCCTTCTGCCGGCTTTTTTTTTTTTTTTCCTTTTTTTCTTCTTTTTGACCTGCAAATGGATTGGGCTAGTATGCACTTTTTAAAAACACTGAAATTGTTAGTTTAGGGCAAAAGAGAACCCCAACCAGCCCATGCCAATACATTATTGTAATTTCTGTTTATCGCCAGATACGCTTCAACAGTTGGAGGAGACAGGTTTTTTCACTACTTAAAACTTTGTATACATTATTTGAAATGTTACTCGAAAGACAATTGTTTGCTGACCATCAAAAAACCAAGGCAGATTGCAAGTATTATAGGGTGTGAAAGTGAAAATACTGGTACAAAACTGAGCTCCACAGGCTGAAAGCTAATGAAAAAATCAGTTGAAGTTGTTGTGCCTCTTAGTTAAGAGCATCTCAGTTGTTCTAGAAGTCTCTAAAGAGGGGGTGTAACAGCTGTCATTCACTTTTTTCTTAGGCTTATCTGCCCCAGCTATGTCAATGTAATGTAAAAGCATTTTGTTAATGCTAATTTAAAATCTTAGCACACACAGTACTTGAAAAGTAATTTATGGATTGGGTTTGCTGTTTGTTTCTTCACACCTTGAAAATATTTTTGTTTTGAAAGAGGCAAAAGTTCAGCAAGTTTTTTTTTTTTAATTGAAGCTTTTAAAAAGAATAGCTATTACATTAAAGTTTTCAAGGCATGTGTGGGCAAAAGTTTTCTTTCCTCAGATATTTCTCCCTGGGGTGAAGAAGACTGGGGAGTGATGACATGAGCAAGAAGGACTGAATACAGGCAATGCAGGTTATGCTTGTCCAAGGTGGTGTGTTTTAAAATCCAAAATCCAGCTTATCTGAATTATTCCTCTGCCTGGAATCTGTGAAGTTGTGTCCCTGTGGAATATGCCCAAACTCTCTGCTTTCAGCATGGATTCAGGGCAGAATAGCCTGGGATGGGCTGCACTGGAACATACAGAAGTGATAGCTCTGCTGCTGTTGAACATGACTTGTGTCTCTAAATCCCTTTAATGGCTTTTGAAAAATACAGTCTGTAAGTGCCTCATCGTCTAAGTGTACTTGATAATGATACATGAGTAAAACCCTTGTTTGACCTCCAGGTTGTGTTTGTTCTATGGCTACTTTTTTGTAGCTCTTTGTTTAGGTGGTCTATCAGTGGTTGGCACCCAAGCTGAACTGTGCATGTCTTTTTGTTAAGGTTATAACAATTCCCAGTAAAATGTCCTGGAATTTTCTTTTTTTTACACATAGCACAGTTGACAATGTAGACCAGAGTTGTTAATTTCTTTCCATTTTATTTTTCTTTGAGCATAAATCAATCTTAAACCAAGAACAGTGTGTATTAAAGTACATGGTACCCATATATTAAAGGTACCTGGTACCCATATACTGAAAAATTAGCTATTTCCCCCCCATATTGATTGGTTACCTAGAAACCCAGAGCTGGTTTGACCAAGTGTTGGAAAGTCTGCTGGCAATTTAAATCATGAGTAATGCAGTGAAAGGGGAGCTCTGCCTGCTCGGTGGCATCAGTGGGTATGAAGTGTAAGGTCCTGATTTAAGATTGAAACTTTGTCTCAATATTTCTGTGTGGTTTAATGATAGTATTTGCAATTTCAGTTTACACAGTCCTTCCTATCAGAAAACTTGGAAAAATGTGTGACCAGTTGGATTGTAAGAAATTGTGTTAGAAATATGCCAAGTTTCTTTCTTTTCTATCTAAACTGTGAAATTGTGATGTGCAAATGTTGCCAAAATAGGTTCTTTCACCCTGGTGTGCAGGAGGCCAATCCAGACACGGAGTTGAGGTATTTGATATATTTACAGTTCTGCACAGAAGGGGGTGCTGGGTGTCAAATCCACAAAGCCAGCACACCAACTATCAAAACCTTTTGCTATTTTATACGTTTTTGCAAATGAAGGAATTAATTTTCATTGGCTACAAGTTACATAGTTCTCTAATTAATATTCTGTGTTCTGTTAGGTTAGGGATTCTCTTGCTTTTCATGCTAATTGGTCTGCATGCTCAGTCTTTCTCGAGTCAGTGGGTTTCTTGGGTCAGTGGTTGCAATCTCATACTTCTGGAAGCTGGAGCTGATTTCAGTGCAACTGCTGAGTTGGCTTCAATACTTTCTTCCTTATCTTAGGAGTTCTTCCAGGTATCCCTGTGGCCTGTAAATTCTGCATTCTTTGTGTCCACTATCAGTGGGCATCCTTCTTTCCAAACTTTAACCTCCCCCTACGTCTGAAATATTATTGAAGCATGTCAAGACCTAAACCTTAACAAGTAATTCTACCAACAAATAATTTGTCTAACACCTGGACATCCCTTAGAGCTTCTTAGATGCTGTTTCATGGATTAAATCTCCTTTCTTGCTGTTTATGCTTGAAAGCGTAGAAAGATCAAAGAACATCCTTTCTTAAAAAAATTGTACGTATTCCACATTTTGCAACACTAATGAGCTATAAAAATATTGATATCCATTTTGCCTATTGAAATAACTCTTATCTCTCAGATTTGTGAGTATTTTAGCAGGGGAATATCTGAAATGAGACTTCAACTTTGTTTCACATATGATTCTGTTGTATATTCAAGGAGATTCTTTTTGAACCTCAGCAGTTTCTGAGGAAGTTTCAAGGCATTGTTTTTATCTGGTATCTTCTAATAGCTTAGCAAAGTTGAGCGGCTCAAAAATATCCCTGGACTAGTGTTGTGAAACAGAAGATTAATCAGTGAGTTTGACTTGCTGCTGGGGACTCTGGAGCTGGGTTGTGGTGGCCACATTGGTGCAGCTGTCTAAGGGTAATAGATCTCTACTGGATTCAAACTGATTGGGGGAGTGACACTATTCCCTCTGACTGCTGTGAGAGATTAATCACAGGAGTGACAGCTGTGAGTTTAAATCTGAATCTCCCTGATTTCAGGTATTTTAACTTGAGTGTAATTGTTGAAATCAGTGAACTGATACTAATGATTGCCATGTGATGTATTCCCTGAATCTTGCCTTGGTTGAAATGTTGTGTCTAGGTGTGTACAATATGTGTATTTCTTCATTTTGTGAATATGTGACTCTGAACAGCTTTTCCTTCTTACAAGTAGGTTAAGGACCCTTGCTGCCAGGCGTGGGCAATGTTCTGAAACTGTAAATGCTGGAATTAAAAGTCTGTATTTGACACCTCCCATAAAAACGAAACCAAATGTGTGCATTGAGAGGTGAGTATGTCTTTATGTTAGGAGTAAGAGTGGAAGACCCCCTGCAGACTCTAAGCCATCTTTTGACTGCTTGCAGTGGTTATATTCATACCTTGGAGATTTCTATGTCAAATGTTCTGAGTTAAAAAGATTCGATTTCCTGGTCTATTTTGGGATCCTGTGTTCACCTTCTAATGTTTTCTGGCATGGTTATCCTTTGTGTTCTTTTCTAAGTTCATAAGAAATGTGTAGGTTTTCCAAGTCAGGCAAAGCCTTCAGCAACTCCTTTGCAAGTTGTGGGCAGTGTTGTTCCTTGATAATAAAAATTGTGGTTTTATTACTTCAGTGAAAGCCAGTTCTGAATTAAACTTCATATGTTTCTCTTGGTTATTGGTTGTCATCAAGTGTATCTTAGTGTATGGAGAGGCTGAGAATGGTGGATTGGGATGAGGGGGGAGGAATAAGTGGCTGCAGCATATTTGCTGCAAGGTAAATGTTTCCCTTCCTGTTTGATAGTGAAAGGGCACTTTCAATATAATTGGGAGTTGTTTTCTTTTTGAAAATTAGTTACATTTTTACAAAAAAAAAAACAACACCTAAGAATATGTTTCCTGAAAAAGTAATTAGTTTTCTTTGTTTTATACATTTGATAGCTTCCTGTGTAATGATTGCTCTGTTTTGCATTGGACAGCCAGTTCAGTACCTTTATGCTGTTAGACTGGTGTGAATGGTGAGAGAAAAAAGAAAAAAAAAATCCTTTCAGCTTCCTTCAAGGAAGGAAGAATACCGTTGTAAAAACCGTTGTTGAAAATTCTGGATCAAGCGTGTTATTTTAGTTAATTTGGAGCTTTTTGAGGTATCACTTCTAAATTATCTCTGGAATGAGTGCACTAACTGCTTTGGGCTTACAGTGTACGAGTTATTTCACATAATAGCAGTGCAAGTTTTGGCATGCAGAAAGTTTTGGCATGTTGCCTCTATGTTAATGCAACTAAGATTCTGAGTTTAATACAAACATTGAGGTATTGGCATTATCATGCTACCCTTTAAAGCTCTCTGTTTCTGAAATAGTGTTATAAATCAACAAGTGTTGCAAATAACCCAGTAGTAAAATGACAAGAGGCACAGCTGGGGCGTTGACTTTCACGGCACCTTGTATTTTCAGTGGTGATTTTGATGTGGCCATACTCAATGCTCAAGAAAATTAGAGTATAAAATGTATGTATTTTAAACTCTGTGTAGTTATGAGGTACTGCTTGAATGGTATGAGGTTCCTGTTTGTTAATGGAAAAATCATGTTGGCTCATCTCCAGGGTATGTTCTGCTTGTCACGCTTAGACTGGCACCTGCATTTCAGGCAGCTTTCCAGATGCACAGAGACATTAATGTTTTCAAGATGCCATTTGGCTCTTACTTTGAAGTTCACATCTTTCTGTTGACATAAATGAGAACTGCACAAGACCCCTGAGCACATACAGTTTGAAGATTATGATGAGGTAGACAGGACATTTCTGTCCTGCTGCATCCTGAGACCTGATACTGCAGTCAAGAGGGAGAGTGAATGTATCTGCAGTTTTGCAGATGCTGGTGGTTATGGAATAAATGTTAAAATCATGGTACAAGCAGTAAGAAACTTAAGCTAAGTGAGGTATTTTCATGTCAAGCATAGTTAAAGTTAACAAAGCTTAATGAAAATGCAAACCTTTAACTTTTCATGTAATTATGCTGTGCCGCTTGAATAAGTTGTGATGAATTGTTTTAGGCAAATGCCACATACCAGAAAGTGAAATTAGAACCCAAATTCTGCAGTTTAACTCTTCAGGTGATTTTTGATTCATCTATTTACAACCTGCTGGTTTCCACCTCTTCTGTTTTTCTCTGGTTTGAAATTAAAATTCTCTGCCATTGTAACTTCTGGAGTTTGCAGACAAATCTAACAGTATTCCTCTTTCTCTTTTCCAGCATGCCATCAGAAATGCTGCTGAAGATATTTTCCTACTTGGATGCTGTGTCCCTGTTGTCTGTTGGTTGCGTGAATAAGCGCTTCTATGAGCTGGCCAATGACAAGTAAGGAAGAGGGAAGGTCTCAGCCATGCTGCAGTTTTGTGTACCTGAGCTATGAGTTTTTTTAATTTCATTTCTCTGATGCCAGAGCACTGATGTGTGTACCTGTGGGCAGTTACTCTGCTGAAATTGCACTGAGTAGCCCACAGTCCATGTTGCATGGAATTCAAGCTGTGCAGACCTTGTTGTTTAATGGGAGTTATGAGACAAAAACTAAATCCAGTGATTTGAAATGTTGCTATTAGCACATTTTTGTTTCAAAATTTGCATATATTTGTTTGTATTTACATGCACCTGCACAAACTTTTCAGTTCAGGTGATCCTTAGTGGTGTGTTGCCAGTAGCTTTATGGAATTGTCATAGCTTTCACAATTTTGAAGTCCTACTTACTTAGTTCTTTCATCAGGTTTTTGTAGAGGGATTGATTCAATCAAATGATTCACTGGTGGTTTTTATCTGTTGCTCTATTTGTCAAGTTTTGGTGATGTCTAAATGAGAACAAAAGAGACAAACATAAATACTGGGACCTTTTTTTTATAAGGATTGCTTATACAGAGTTCACAAATTGCTCCTACCTATTGGAAAGGAAATTACCCTGATAATTTTTTGAAAGGGTAAAGAGGAGAGAACCAGGTTGGTATGTGATAACTAGGATCTGGGTATCCTTTTTTTTCTGGAATTTTACTGCATTAGTGTTGTTTGAATGAGAAAATGTCTTCCTCAATAGGAAGTTGCTGCACCTGGTATGAATCCGTTTCTCCCTTTACAGTGAATCAATTGGTTTACATTTGCATTGATACCTTTAGAACTGATGAATTTAAAGGGAAGATCTGTAATCCAGATTTAGGTTTTGAGGCTGTCAGCAGGTAAGGGTAGATAAAAATTGCATAGTTGACACAAATGACCTATCTTAGTACGCATTTTCCACTTCAGGATGGTAAGACAGGATAAAATCACTGTGGCTGTCCAGGGGAAGATGATTCATCCATCTCCATCTCAGTGATGTCTGTTTCCATTTTCTAATCTCAACAGATATTAGTGTGTGCACAAATGGGATTTGGGGAAGAGATATTTCCCTTATCTAGGTCCTGACTGGTTCAGTGGGACCAGGTCATTTCTTTCTGATGGATTTCCATGGACCGTCTTAAGACCCTGAATCTTGCAATGAATGAACAGAAGTTTTAATTGAAGTCCATGCAGATTTCTATGACAAATCTGACCTTGCTTTTTAGACAGAATATTTATTTTCGGATATTTCTGCTGTCCTGGATGTACAGGGTGCTGTCCTTGGTGCAACAAGACCATCAGTCTTTCATTGTGATATGTCTGTGCTGCCTAATGCAGTGATTTGTCTTTGGGCTGTTTAAATAATGTCTGCACTTGAACGGTTCTTGGCACTGATGTCTTCAATATAACTGTTGAAGACAAGAAAATGTTTATGACCCCCCCTTTCTGCATCCTCCTTGCACCAGCATGGGGTATTCCAGCCTTCCTATCATGCAGTGTGGGAAGTTCACATACATGGTCTGCCTGCAAAAGCCTGAGGATTCTGATCACCAGAGGAAGTGAGAGCACAGGGGAAGGTCTTTTTGCCATTGTGGTCAAGTGATGACTGATGATGATGTCTCTGATTCTGACATTTGAGTTAGCAGTAAAAGGTTTGTTTGGCTTGTTGTAGTAATGTCCAGTAAGAGGCCCTGAGATGGGTATTAACAATTTGAGACAAGAAGGGTGTGTATTCTGCTGTGAAAGAGGCAAACTTGTGCTTCTCTGTTGGATGCCTTTTTGATTTATCTGCTCTGAATTCTTCAGAAGTTGAGGATGAAGGGGCAGTGATACCTTCCTAAACACTTGTGATTCCAAGTCCTCCTTCATTTTCTCCTCTGTCTACCTGCCCTAACTGAATTTTTGAGTTTCTTGAACTAAATTCTTTGCTTGCACAATACTGTTTGGGAAAGGAAGGAGCAATATGTAACTGAGAGTGAGGATGAGGGTGGTAGGTATTTGTGATTAGTCTGTCTTCAGTCAACTAAATTGCCTGAGTTCAAAATGCAGGAAATGCCTACTACTAAGCCCTGTCTTTTCCGTATCATACAGTAAGATGCGGAGTATCTCTCTCCATTGAAGAAAGGATGGCTCTCTTGGGAAGCGGTTTCTAGACTTTTATAGGAGATTATTTTATTGGACCTTTTAGGCTGATTAAGACCAATTGGATGATACACAGCTCAATTTCCCCTGATGATGTAATGTTAAGGACATCTCTTCTTTGTTTTCATCACCAGACAATTCTAAACTGCTTTGGAGTTAAAAAAAAAAATACCCCTCCATCAGAAATGTTTTATGCTATCTATAACTTGGCTGCCTCTTATTGTCTTTAAATAGAAGTATCTTAAATCTTTGTTTTAGTTATGGGATTGTTCTTCATGTTACCCCTCCCACCCTGCTTTTTGGGGAAAGGAAGGTTGGAAACTCATGTTGACTGGGAACCCACCTTTATCAGTCATGGTAGCTTATTGGTCTATGTGTTTCAAACACTTCTGTTTCAAAAAATGGCAGTGGGGAATTCTGGATGTATCTGCAGCGCAGGAGCTGGAAGGTTTTTGCAAAATTTCTGCGTATGTTTGCATCAATAACCAGAGCCTGGCTCTCAGCATGTGGGGACTTATTCTCAGCAGCTGATGAATTGAGAATGGTTTTGATGGGTAGGAGGCAGTGTGGGATGGATTTAGTCCTTGAGTGCTTTAAGGAGGGGGGAAAATGCAATACAAAATACGCCAGTGTAAGTTTGCCTGAGGATAAGTAAGGACTGGTAAAGGTAATCTTGCTGATAAATGGTAGAAAATGTCTCTTAAGAATTTGTTGCTCTTGCTATTCATTTTCCTTAGTGCAGTTATGTAGACTGTGTGTCTAGCACTTTAAAATTAGAAAACTTATTGGCAACCTGTATTCACAGGTTATTGTATGAATTCTTGTAGGTTCCTGTACTCAATATTCTGTGAACTGTCCTAGAGATACTGCTGTGTGAGGGGCTGAAGTGTGAGCTCATAGTTTTCCTGGCATGAAAGAGATGAAACCATCGTTATGGTCATGTATTTCTTTGTCTTCAGAAAGTCATGTCTTCTCTGAGCTTTTCCAGAGAGAGTGCAGAAGGGATTGACATGACATTGGTACCACCAAACAAAGGTGATTCTGATGGTCCTTTTCCACCCCACTTTCAGCTGGATTTGTGTGAGAAACTTGAAGCATACAGGTTATTTTTGTTGAATAAGAAGTATTAAAATGCTTTTTCCACTAGCTGATTTTCTGTGAGAAGGATGCATCATTGTTTTGGGGTGGAATTTTCAAAATTTTCTGCTTAACTTTCATCGGTTTTCACTTATGTTGCTGACTGTGGCTATGCTGTTGCTGAGTTTCATCCTGGATCCTGTATTTTTAGGAAGACAGACAAGACTTTTTTTTGCTAACATTATGCTCAGTGGTAGCTGAGATGTACGTATAAAAAATAAAGTGACTATTCTTCCTCTTTATTCTGTTTTCAGTGGAATTTGGCTGAAACTCTATTCCAGTTCTTTGCAACCAAAATGGACAATTTGGAAAATGAAGTCTAAACAAACAGAAACTGTTTCTTTGGGCTGTGCTGCTCTACATGATAAAAAGCCTGGGTACTGGAAGAAAGAATACATCTTCAAACAAACGTCTGCCTTCAAAACCAGAGTAATGCGGCTCGTTAAACTTCTAGATCCTTATACTGGTCTTCCATGTAAAAACAAAGAAGCTATGAAGTAAGCAATGCCTTGTCATAAAGAGATTTACTTGAGAACAATGTACAAAATATTAATGGCTGGGGGGGTATAGAAATAGAGGTATAAAACGTACATCATAATTGGAAGATACGACGATAATCAGTAAATGACTGAAACTGAGGAACATAAGTAGAAGTTAGTAGAAATTTAAAAATTCTGTTGAAAGCATAGTTTAAGTTCTGTCACTTTGGGAACTTTTTTTTAAACGCCCCTCTCCCCTCTTAATTCCTAAATAACAGAGTCTCTGGCTTGAGTTGGATAATTGTTCTAAAGGACAAAAATGGAAAAGAACATGTAATAGAGAAGCCAAACCTATCATTTAAGGACACATCTGTTACCATACTTTGGTATGGTACACACTGGCCGTCCTTAGATGTCCTGTCAACCCTGAAACTGTTTGGAGTTACACCATTGCTTCCTTACCAAAGCAGCCCTCCTAACAAGAATGGGTAAGTTTTAATACAGGGTTTTTGAGGATTTTTTGGGTGTAATTGGTTGATAATGTATCTGTAGGAGCTATCTGACATTGGTTTGACTCAACAAGTTAACTCTTTGCTAGAAAGCCTCCCTGTAGCATTTCTTCTTATGTTCTTCTCCTCATTGGTAGAGCTTTTTAGCAAGAAATAGTATAATCCAGCAAGCTATGACATTAATTCATAGGTTAATTTAGCTATTGGCATGTGATATGCAAACTGATAGGTCCTGACTTGGATAGCTGAATTTAAGGCATAGACACAAATGAGCATGAAAGAAACACGTAAATCTAGGAGAATTTATTGTGAGAAATTTAGCTTGGAAAGGTTCATCAGTATTTCTGTGGTTACAATCAAGTAATGTTAAAATTTATTTTCTGACTGGTAGGTATGTATGTGAATTTAGGGAACTTGATGTTTAACTATGTGTGCAATTTTCAGTACCTGTATATAAAAACATCAGTCCACAGCATATCTGTTGCTTTTTAACTTAAATGTATACAGTGTTTTTTGTCATTATATTCTGAGAAGATATTTAAATGAAAAGTGTCTATTTGAGGTATTTGGTTGCTGTCAGGGAGTTTTGCACACATCTGGGCCTATGTGTATAATAGGTGCACTGTCAGCCACATGCTCCTTAAACAAAGCCCCTAGCCATAGAGCTCTGAAAAGAGAGAATTGTTCACCTACAAAACACCTGGTTCTTCAACCAGAAGCATAGTATTTGCTTAAAAAAGAAATAAATCAAGAGAAGCCTTTTGTATAAAGTTAGCTGAACAAGTTCTTGCAGTCAAATTATGTAGGAAGTGTAATTGTTTTACCAAGATGATGGTTCAAATGTAGAAAATAAAAAGGAAAGCTTGCAGGCAGTTGGTGTATTTATTTCACAGAATTGCAAGTTTTTAAAGATTGTGAATATAGATGAAGGCAGTGGTTTCACCAATTTCAGTATGTCAGTGTTAAGACTATAAGGCAGTAGTGCAGGGACAAGCCTGACTGACTTAAAGATGGAAAGGATTGATGTTAATTAGGAAGAAATTTTTTACTGTGACGGTGATGAGACACTGGAACAGGCTGTCCGGGGAGGTTGTGGATGCCCCATCCCCAGCAGTGTTCAGTGTGTAGTTGTAGGTGATACTACAGTGATGCTGTATTACTGCAACCCTAGGGTATTTTACCGTGTCCCGCAGCTGTAGGGAAGAGGAGAGTAGATCCAGCAGGCAGGAATTGTGCAGCAAGATTGATTTATTGAATTATTTTACGAACTCTTTTATAGACTTTTTTCTTCATAGTCTAATTGGGCAAAGGATCAGCCACCCCTTGGGGTGATTGGCTAAAATCCTAAACATCCATTGTCAAAATATTTTTCTACTATACCATAAACAAGACTTCTCAAGGCTGCAGGTGTCTGGTTGTTTGCATAACTCTGCTGCCTCTTCTGTGAGAGAGAAAAGTCTCTCATGGACTTAGAAAACAGCAAGAAAATCCTTGCTAGCAGCATTTTTGTATCTACAATGCTATGCGGAAATCTAGGACCTGTTTTGAATATAAGAAGAGCCTAAGTCTGAAAAGGGTTTTAGAAAGACTTCTTTCTTCATTCTGAATAGGTAATGCGAACTCTACTTTCTGCTCTTTTTTTTTTTTTTTTTTTTTTTTTTTTTTTGATGCATCACTAGTTAATAAGAATGTCTGTGAACTTTTAATAAAAAGTGTTTTGGAGCTAAATGGCTTTAATTATAGGGAAATTATAGAAAAAAAATCTAAAAAAGGAAAGCTTCCTGTAACACAAACTTTTAATTTATTATGTGTACAATTTGATCCTTTCCTTTGAATTTTGCTTCCGGGGAGGAAAAATTCACCTTAGTAGCTTGCTTCACACTGACATATATTCAGTGGTTCCATCTAGTACCAATATAGTATCAAAATCAAATTACAGAGTAATTCTGTTGTATTTTGAAAAATTGGGCAAGCACGTAAGTTCTTCTTTTTTCCAAGAGTGTATTAGAACCATTTTATTTCTTTTCTTGTTAGGGGTTGAGATCCTGCTAGTACACTGTAGTTGTTCAAATGTATAGTTTATGGCTCTGCGTGCCAAATGCTTTCAAAACCATTTTCATTATGTGCTGCTGGTCAGACTCCAGAGTTAAAAATGAAATTAGGCTGAACTTCTATATGGACAAGGAGACATAGCCTTTTCACTGCATTCTGTATCTTCTTTTCAAAGACCTCGTCGATTTTCCTTGATTGCTGAATACCATGTTGCTAACCTGACTGAAAGTAGTGTAGCAGTTGGTGCTGATGAGCTTGTCCAGCTCTTCAGTCTGAGTCCAGGACTGTTAGTAGGAATTTGGAAGGTAAGATAACCTTTTATTTCAGTATTTTATTATCACTTGAAGGAAAAGATTTTTTTTTTTTGCCTGGTAGTTTGGGATTTGAGGAGTATTTTTCTTTTATCTTCCTTGTTTTTTTCCCTTTGGATTTTGAAAGATCTTGTCTAAACTAGTAACCACAAAACTCATGTAGGAACAGTAAGTGGATGATTTATTGTATCCTAAAGAGCTGTCACAGGAGTGTATATACTTAAAAAAGAAAAAAATCTACTTTTAATTAGAAGATCAGTTATGTATCATTCTATATTAGATACTTTGTTCAATTTTATTTGTTTTGCAGTTCTTCACATGCCCAAGTTTGATATCCTAGAGGAACTTTAAATAGAATGGTTTGAGAAGTGCTTCTTCCTCTGATTCATACCATCTCCTGTCCACATCACTCAGAGTGATGAGTTCCCAAATAGCAGCTTAGTTTTAATCTACCTCACCAGGTAGCTGTATCCTGCTCCAGCAGTAGGAATGCTGTAAATCGTGACCTTTTGGGGGTATTGAATTCTTGGTATTAAGAGTCTTAACCAGCTTGCTTCTGTAGGGTGGGTGTAGAGATGAATGTCCTTAGAGGGCAGTGCTGAGCATCTGAAGTAGATTTCTATGCAAAAGGAATCTGCATCTTTGCACGGAATGCACTAGGACAGTGTCTGCCTGTAGCTACGTAGGGGTGGGTGCTATGGAAGCCTGTCTCAGGTGTTCTGCTCTTGCTCTGAATTCAGAACCCTTTCTTCCTCCCCTCAGCCATGTTATTGACGTAGGCTTGGGCTATTTGGCACTGGCGAGGAACTTTCCTTAGGGAGCCTGTGAACAATTCCTCAAAGTTGTGTCTAATTTCCAGCTGCAAACATGCTGCCTCAAATATGCACAATCACCAGAGGCAATGTTTAAAACCACAGAAGGACTATTCATTTCACTCTTACTTAAAGGTAAGAGTGAAAGTTCGTTTCCTAGAAAACTTGAGACTGCCTGACCTGCATGAACCTGTTACAGGTTGTTTCAATCTGTGAAAAACTCTGCTAAATGAACAGCCTTTTCTCTTGCATCTTCAGAAGTTTTGTAGACTGGTGTCCCTGTATTGTTGGCTCTGTGGTCTTGCTTATGCATTGGCCCCTCCAAAGCTTGGAAAGAGAACTCTTTCAGCACCTGGAAATGGTTCAATTATAACTAAGTTCCACATAGTTGTTAAGAACTGAGTGCCTCACTCTAGTATATTTTCCCTGCTTGCTTTTCTGAACAGCAGTTCTTATTCTCTGTGTAGGCAGAGTAATACGAGGTAGTTAACTGTCAGTGGGTGTAATAATTCTAAATGCCACACATCCTGTTTTTTTGCATGTAGCTGTGTAACAGAAACCAAGGGCAGGTTACGTGGGCCTCCTGGTATTTGGATAGAGAAAGACTGAGAAATTATGTGATTGATAAATCGCCCTAGTTATATCTTTTATAGCTGTAATTTTGCACTACAAAAATACAGGAGTAGTTAAAAAGCCAAAAGTTTGAATAGCGAATGTCATTTTCTGGTAACCCAGAGAGACGAGCACAGTAGTCGCCCACATTTAAGGAGAGTAATAGACTTCTGGCAGTGAATAATTTTCCTATTGACTTAGGTGTTCATAAATGTAGGATTTAAAAAATGCATTTAAAGAAAAAAAGCTGACATCCTAGCATTCTGTGTTCTTGAAGTAAATACATACCTCTGTCTCTATTTAGTTTTCACATTGATGTTTTCTTTGACTATATATGCATCTGCAGAAGGTTATGTTTTTAATGTTTTCCCAGGAGTAAATAATCTGGTGAAGACAAGATTTTTACTTAGAAATTCACCATTTCTATTGAATAATTCTGTATTCCTCACTGATGTTAGCCCTCTTTGGAAATAGTTCCTTGCATATGAATATAAACCTGATGCTTCAGTAGTTGGGAGTAAGTGCCGTTTGATTCTGTTTAGGTATCTATTTTAAAGTGGTAAGTAGAAGCTAGGAAAGTACAATTCTTGGATTGCTCGTATAATTTTTGCCTTGGCATAGCTAGTTTCCTTCTCTTCCCCATAATATAGAAATGCTGTAATCTTTTATATATATATATTCTGTACTCTTGTGAAAAGAGTAAAGGTTTTAGGAGTCCAAGTGTTAAAAAAAGCCATTACTAACATTATTACAGTAATTGGCAGAGTAATAAGCAGCAGCATTTATCCATGAATTTTAATGCTCAGAAAGACCTTGTGAAAAAAAGAATTTCCAGATGAAAATACATCTACTTTAATTAACTTTTCAGGAGAAAAATGAAATTGCTTTTGTTATGGCGAGTCTTCATTATAATCAACTTCTTGAGAGAAGCATTTTGGGCTCTGCTACTGTGTAAGTTTGGTTTTCCTTTGTGGGTAATAAAGATAACCTTTTGAATAAAGCTTTGAGTTTAACAGTTAAAATTGGCTGCTTGTAAGAGGTTTATATTTAGGCAGTAATTATCTATTCTTGTTTAATATAAGCAACAGTTACAGCAACTATATACAAAACTTTAGAAGCATTTTCATACTAAAATATTGCCATTTTTATGCTATTAAGGAGATAATTTACTTATATAAGTGTACTAGTACTTGCTGTATTGAGAAAGTTAGAAATACACTGCCCATATTTTCTCCCTTTTCACAAGCAGTCTTTTTATTTCCTCTTCCTGTCTGAAACAGCGAAAGAAAAGAGAGAGACATTTCAGGAAGTAGGGAAGTAATCTTTGGCTGTGTAAGGGCGGGGGGGGGAAATTCTGGTAAACTGGTGAGGTACCTTATCTTTTAGTCCTATTGAGAAAGTAGCTGGGCTTCCTGTGAAGTGTTTGTATATGTGTATATTGCAGTGTATAATATAATACCTATTTATACACCGTAAACTGTTTTAAAAAATGGAGTTTTTTAGCTTTAGAACAGTATTTGGGGAATTTATATCCCCCTCAGCTTTCTGGTTAGATACTGCTGTATCTACCAGTAGTCTTAAATGCACACTATAACTTAGTGTGGCTCTTCTCACATAGAAGGTAAGATTTAACACCATCTCCCTTAGTATCAAATTGGATCCTATGTAGAAGTTGCTCAGTTGCCTCTGGCACTTGGTCTCTTCAGGTCATTTGTGTGCAATAGTTTCTTATTTAGTTAGGCACAGACAAAATTATTTCAATATTTGCTATTTAAGAGAAGTCTCTAGCTAGTGGGCTTTTAGATTTGTAATTAAGCTGATGCTTTTTTCTTTTTCGTAGAGAAGTCCATGTTTTGAAGTTTAGCAGATGTACCTTTTAAAGTTGACTGCCATATTTTCTGCTTTTGGCTAGGCTGAACAACTGATCAGCAGTATTAGACACTGTATTAGCTTAAAAGAAGCATGATGAACTAGAGATGTTTGATTTCAAAACTGTCTTAAGATGACAGTCTCAGTGTAAGGCTATGTATTATATCTCTCTCTATTAAGTCTCTGTTACCCCCCTTCCCTTGCTAAATTTGCTAAATTTTTTTTTTTTTTTTTAAAGTCAATTCGCTCCTCCACCTAATAAACCTTTGCTGGATGATATTGACCCAGAATATGGACTGCATGACTACAGCCTGCATCTTGATCTGCATGGCAGAAGCTGCATGTACCTGTGTGGATCATTCAAGGGCCTCTTCTGCAGAAAAGGTAAAGTTGATGGAACAATAATGTGTGTTTTAAAAATGATCCCTGCTGTTACGTCTTTCCTTCTTGTATCCAGTTTCTCTGTTTTAAGGGGAGAAACTGAAATGGAATTTTAAGAGTAAGCTATCTTTTTGTTCATTGTGTGGTTTCTTTCTATCTGCTTGGTGCTTTGTGTGGCGTCTTAAGCCTGCTCTGTAGGAAGTCTGCCCACTGTTACATTGACACAGTGTCAGGCCTGGGACACAAATTCTGCAGATTGTCAGGGTCTTTTCTTTTAGTTCCGTGCTGCATTAATAATGCAGTGGCACTGCTCTTGGTGCAGGTCGATGTTTCTTTCACTTGTGTTTTATAAAGGAGACACAGTTTGTCCTCATACATTTTGGAGGCTTGTTTCTGTAGAATTCTCCTCAAGTATACTTTGGGTGCACAGACAGACTCAATACATAAATAGATTTGTAGAAGTTACTCTGAACTTTAAGAGTTACAGTTTTTATTCGGTGAGCTTAGGTTGCCTGTTCTGACATCCTTTCATTGTGTGGTAAACACAATGTTTTGTCATTGTTTTTAATTGCTGCTTCATTCTTTTCTCAGCACTTCTTTCCATGAGACATGATTTACCATCCCTGTTGTTCTCATACAGTCCAAATTCATAAATGTACTGGGGTTTCGGAAAATATATGGGTGATTTCTCCTTTGACATAACTTCAGCATAATTTCCTACAGCTACAAAGCTGTCTTTCTGTAAGCAGAGACAGATTAAAATATTAAAATTAAGCACTTTAATTTATTTAATTTAAAATTAAGTACTGTAAATTAATTATTGCTCCCACTATTTTTTTTTAATACCGGCACTCCTGAGCGTTCTGTTGATTTCAGAAAATATTGGTTTTAGTCAGTAGAGGGCGCTGTTGCCAGGCGTGAGTGCTTTTACAGGGCTACAGCATTTCCCCGTGATTTGGTTTATCTCATTTGTATTTGGTGATTCCAAGAACTATCATTTAAACTGCATCCTTGTGCAATGTGGAGTGTTGTAGTCCTTGAACCTGAAATATACATTTTTTCAGATTCCAGAAAAGCTCTAAGCTTGAATTAAAGGAATAGTTCTAAGGCTAAAACTTCAGTGAAAGTCTATGCTTGTAGCAAGAAACCTTACCTGAAGTGTTGTGCAATACAGGAAGTCCTCTTTATATTCTCAAAAAAAAAATCTTCTCAAAATCGGCCAGAGGGTTGGGTTTTTGGGATTGTGTTGGGTTTTGTTTTTTCTCGCTTAGCTGAGTATCGTGTTTTGTTTTCTAAAATTAAAATGTTATGCTCTTAGCAATACAGTTGCACAAGAAGTATTATGTAGCACACTTTCTTTCTTGGTATCACTTTTTTCCTTCTTGGAAGCTACTTCCACAAAAGATTAAGCTGATGTTTATGCAAATTGTTGCAAACGTCCCTGAGCTACAGTTGTGATGCCATCTC
The DNA here is from genome assembly GCF_000691975.1 of Corvus brachyrhynchos. NCBI lineage: Eukaryota > Metazoa > Chordata > Aves > Passeriformes > Corvidae > Corvus > Corvus brachyrhynchos. The sequence continues at coordinate 3,925,697 of NW_008246059.1, forward strand.
ACTTTGCAAGTTACAGAATCTGTTTTATGCTCACAAGTGTTTTCTGAATTGCTTTGTTTTTGTGACCTTCAGCAGTATGACAGCCACCACATTCTGGTCTCGCAGGACATCAGACAGCTGAAGACATGGTTCTGCAGGCAATAACCTCATTTGTCATCTAGTCCCTTCCATGTGCTTGCACAGTAATTCCTCTTGGAAAATGCTTGACTTCCTCCAAAAATGGTGTAGTGAGGCAGCTTATGGCTGTCTGCTGTCACATTTTTCATTGTAATTTGTTGTTCAATTTGCTCTTTTTGGTGAACATGGTATTGCTGAATGTGCCCAGCTTTGTCCAAGCTGGTTGTGTTTGATGGTTTGTGCTTTGTTTTTAGGCTCCATTCTAATAAAACTCTTTGTCTCATCCTCTGGGAGGACTCTGAAGCATGGAGGTCTGCAACATACTAAGAAGTCGTACTATTTCTTTACATTCTCTACCCAATCCAGTTTTATTTTAAATTATGGTTGTGAAATGCCCATGGGAATTTCCACAACTTGAAACACAGATCAGTTGTCAGCTATTATACTGTTGTTTTATTTATTTACTCGTTTTCATTAGGAAGCTCTAGATATTCCTAGGTTACCAGAGAATGCCCATTTGTATTCTGCGGAATAACTGATTTTTTTGCTCAAGTTTAATTTTTGTCTGCTTTTTGTTAGTGTCTATTAATATTGGGATTAATTTTGCTACTCTTTTTCAATTATTTTTGCAGAATTCTTAATATTAAATTAAAAAAGGTTATATCACACTTCATTGAACCAAGCAGATGGAGTGTATACAGCTTCAGATTTTTTTTCTGTTTTTAATATTAGCATTACAGTAACTAGCTGTTTTGCCACGGTTTTGGTTGGGTTTTAGCATTTTATTTTATGCTCCCTTTCATGTAAGCAGAATTGGTAATATGGTCTTACTGACAGATACTGTGGGGTGAATATGCTAAATACTTTGTAACTGAATTGAAAATATTTAGAAAAATTTCCTTGTTTTCAAGAAGTTTTGAAAGGCTTTTCATATGACTCCCAGAAGCCGTCAATCTAGCTTCTTAATAAACATTCTTGAAATGTATTTACCTAGACTTTTTAAGCATAGCTTTGTAGCCACATGGTGTCGCTGTTATTCCCCAGAGAACGGCGAATCACGGCACAAGTCCAGGTTGCAAGGTATGGCCGAAGCGACCTCGTTTAATCACCCATAACCTTTATAACATGGTTCGCAAAAGAGAAATTACATGATTGGCTTATTCACCCACCACCTCTGAAGGTGACAGGCTGAGCAGTAAGACACCCATTTCCATATATTATTCTCACAAGACTGAAAACAATTCTAGTGTTCTCACAAGAACCTGCAGGTGCAGAAATGGTTTACATTCTCACAAACTGTTGTCCATCCAGTTCTCATGAGAACGAAAACTTTCACAGAGAAGCTGTGAGAAGCTGGATTTCTCTAACTGCTTTCTTATGAGAAAGGAAAGTGTCACAGGAAAAATCCTCTGTCAGGCCTTGCTAGCACTACAACATGGTAGTTTAAGCTTTGGCTTTTCAATGTCATTTCTTGTTGATGTAAATTGAAGTGTTGTGCTTGCAGAATGTAAGGGGTGATTTTTGTGTATTTAGAGAGCTTTTAAGATTTGTTTGTGAAATTTCGTATCAGGCATTTGAAATGTTTTGCATGACCTTGAAGAATGCTTTGCAAGTTTAAATAACCATTTCAGTGGGGGTTAGGCTTGTTGGCACCAGAATTAGTGTTAACCACAGATTTTCCTCTGAAAATACTAATCAAATTACAACTTGCAACAAAGGCTTGGTTAGCAAAACAAACTTCCTTGGCTTTTAGCTAAAATAAGTGCTTTGGAACTATTGGTCTATTTGTTTCCTTCCCCTGAGGTTTGTCTACATGATGTATGTTCTCTTTGTTGGTATTACCTTTATTTGGAAATATTTCTTCCCTATAACTTAACTCTGCTGCTTTGCTGCTCTAAGTGTCTTGCATAAACCAAGGACTAGAGAGATTATAAGGGAACAGTGAAAAAAAGTCTAGATCCGGCTGAAGAAAGCCCTGTCCAGTTTGTGTCCTCTGTGTTTTTCTTGGTATGTTTAATGTAGCTTGTTCTGCCCTTCAATTTCATTTTCTCATCTGACTGGGGTGAGGAAGGGGAGATTTCAGTACTTAGCCTTCAGCTTCTTGCTCTTTTCTAGGCAGACTTTTCCTTCCATCTGAATATGAGGACTGCAATGGAGCTTTTATATTTTAAAAAAATACATAAAGACTGGATTAACTAACCCATGAATAATTAGCCTTCAGATTCCTGATCTGTTGCCTATTTCCATTCTTGCTAAAGTTAAGAAGTAACTGCAACACACCTTAGCCAGCTGATCTGTCTAGCAGTGCTGTATTAATGCCATGCAATAGTAGTGATGTCCTGGGGTTCATTAATTTATTAGCAGAATGCTTTTTCAATCAGTTTTTATTCCGTTCAAACTTTATTTGGCTTGAATGAGTAAGAGAAATAGCCACTGCCATTCAGATTGGAATTGTGGACAACCAAATAGTCCTTTGGAAAAAATGCTTGTTGGCTGATGTTTTCAAGTCTCTTGTATAAAAGCTCAGCTGTAAATGTGGACTTTTTGGTGCTTAGTCAGTAAACTATTTAGCTAAGATATTTTTACCTGGAATGGAATTTTGTCATTTAATTTGATTTACTGAGGTTTTGGAATGGAACCATTTGGGCAGGTATCAACGGCCTTTTTCTCCTTGGAGATGGATCGTGGAAATTAATTCTGCTTACATTTTCCTCACTGATTTCTTTTGGATTTCACTGCAAGGACAGTGGGTATCACGGTGTGGAGGATTGCATTTTCTTTCAACCATACAAAATATTTCCTACAAAATATGTCCTGGGCATAGTCATGTTGGTTTCACTGTATTCACACTCTTATTCCAGTGTCTGTATTGAAAAACCTGCAGCTGTTCTGTCATGTGTTGGGCTGCTTCCTCCCCAGAGTAAGTATTCTTTGGACTCCCCACTGGTGAGTGATGCCTTTCCAGTATTGGTTTGTGGCCAGCTGTATCTTGGGAGTTGCTTGGCCCTACAGTGCCAATTCAGAGAAGTTTCTGGCTTCTGTGGTAAAATGTGGGCTTTCTTTCTCCATCACTGCCTTCAGCTGTCTGCTTCAAGCAGAGGTTTTGCTGCCACTGCATGCAGGCTGCAGCCATTTAACTCACAGCCAGCTTTTCTGATGTTGCTTCTTCTGTCTGTAGCCTCGTGCTGCTACTTGAGCTTGACTGAAGGAGAATCACAGGCAAAGCACTTTGGTCTTTTTTCACTTCTGTCACTTGCATCTTAAACCTCTGCAAGCCCCTTCACTTCTTACCTTACCATCCAGGGCCTGCTCCTGGATCCTGACAAGCATTATGTTCCTGGCATTCCTTCTCTCCCTTCCTATGTGACTCCTTCAAGTGCTAGATACTTTCTTTTTTTGTATTGAGGTCTCTAGTGCTTTTGTTTTGAGAGAGTATCTCTTGTTCAAGGAAACTTGTTTAAGGGATGTCTTACTAAGAAATCTGCTTGTGTCATGATGTGATGCTTTTATTTTCACTTTTCTTTGTAGTCAGTTCATTATGATGTACCCCAGGTTATAATTAGACTGTTGGACTCCCTGGTTAATTTTCCTTCTCTGATAGCAAGGGAAAAAAGAACAATTAAAAAAAGCGCTGATCTCTTCTCAGAGGAGAGATACTGAAGAAATATGGTTATATATAGTAATAAAAAAACCCCCCACAAATAATAATAATTCTGTGAAAAAAAAAAAAACCTGAGCCCTTGGAAAGCTATTTTAAAAATGAACAAATCCATAATTTAAAAACTTGATTCAAATCAAAGCATACTGCATGTCAATTTAAAATGATGCAATATCTTTTCCAAGGAGGAATAGTTACTGTATACCCTTTGTATTGGGTTATTTGAGTTTCCAGTTAGAGCTGAGAGATTTAAATAATTTGAAAGAAAAAGGTTGGGGGAGATAGATATCTCATCATTTATTTTGTGTGTTAGTGTTGAGCTTGACTTCTGGGGAATGGGCAGTGATGGAGGCACTGGGGGCATGAAATTGAAATGTTGAATGTGGAATTTACTTCTTGCATCCTTGTGTAAGTTCTTTAGGTGGCATTCCTATTTTTATACTAAAAAATACAAAAGAATTTTTTAGCTGCTGTTTCTATTGTGGATCACAGAATCAAAGCTCAAAACTGCAACTCAATTCCTCTATAATGTGCTTGATATCTAGCTGTTGGTGTATGTCAAGGTTTCTTATTGGTGAGTGGGAAGAAAAAGGCATGGAGAGAAGATAAGAAAACATTTACAGTGTACTTGGGCTGAATTTGATTTACACTGCTATAATGTTGTATATTGTTCGTATTTTCAGGTGACATTGAAAATGGATACCTGAGGCTCTCAGTTGTAAGCTTAAAGGATAATAGGAAGCACTTTCCTATTATTGGGACACTTGGCATATGCTGGGAAACAGATGCGTTTAAAGGCAATGTAAAGGTCAGAAATAGTTTTTGTTTCTGGAAATGCTTATCTCAAAACAGAATTGTGTTTGTGCATCCTAAATATGCTAAATTTTAAACAATCTTTTGATTTGTAGAAGGTGTCTGTAACTAGACAAAAACCTCTCTTCCAATATTCCAAAAAATATGTGCATTTTGAGGAAAAAAGTTTTTTCTTTTCTCTCATAGCATCTGGATTGCATGATACACTCATTATGCATGTGTTACTACTCCAGTGCTTTCCATTCAGCAAAGATGCTGTGACCAACCAGCCCTGCTTGGAAATGCTGGACAAAAAAAATGTACTGCAGATGTACTTTTTGTGAGGGTTTTTTTTGGTTCGGTGTGAGGGGGTTTTTTTGTTGTTGTTTTGTGGGTTCGTTTTTGGGGGTTTTTTTGTTTTTGTTTTGTTGGTTGGTTGGGTTTTTTTGTGAGCAATAAGCCTTGAACCTATGGGGAAATACGCTGCTGTTCTGTGCTGTATATGCAGGAACTGCTGGGGAATGTTAAAATGCCAGTGGGCACAGGCAGAAACTACAGTCAGCACCTAGCTCGGGTCAGGTATGTCGGTCAGCTGGATTAACTCTTTGTATTTTAGAGGAGTGCTCACACATTCTATTGGATAAAATTCCTAAAAGAACTATTTCAAACAAAGTTTCAGAGTAGTTCTCTAGATTTTTCATGAATATTTCAGAAGTCCCAAAAATTCTGGTAAATGTTATTTAAGCACTACTGAAAAATTAACTAGTTCAACACTTGATTTCAATTTTGGCACTTCTTTTGAAAAAAACCCCTCAAAATTAATAAAACTGTTGTTTCTGCCAATCCTGTATAAATGTAGGATGGAATACTGTTTGATAACATAAATGGGAGAGACTTTTTTACTAAAGCTTGTAGTGATGAAACAAGGGATAATGTTTTTAAACTGAAAAAGGGTAAATTTAAATTGGACATCAGGAAAAAAAAGAGTAAAAAATTCTCCATGCTGAGCATGGTGAGACTGGGGAGTTGGAATCAGACGACATTTAAAAGTCCTTTCCAACCCAGACCATTCTATGACTCTATAGGATTAACAGCTGCTTGGCAGATATTTCTTTTTCCATGAAAATAATCATGAGTAGCACATAAGAATTTGGGAAGTTATCTGTCAGAGGAAGCAGAGAGCTATGGCTCTAGTCTTCAGTTTTTTAGTTTTAGTCTCTCTCCTATGTGCTTACAGCATAAGTTATACTGAATATTTATTTCTAGGACAATAAAGAATATAAATTTTTTTAAACTCCTACTTTTGTGGTGACAGACTGAACATGTCAACACATAGCTGTGGCTTGAATTCAGTGTGGTTTTTAACATAAGACTCTAAAATTCTTAAAACATGTGAAGGCCAAATGACATCGGCCACAGAAGCAGGACATTCCACTACTTTGAATTTATTTGAATTTTGTTTAATACTCTAAGGAAAACCAAAAAACCCAAAAGCTTCTTGGCACTTCTGGGTTTTTTTAATAAAAAAATTTAATTGCTGAAGTAGATATAGTTAGAAATAGTCATGGCTTAGGAATGGTATTCTCCAATTTAGTGTTCTCACTGTAACCACTCCAAATCACACTCTGCTGGCTTGCTCCCCCTTTCCTCTCCCCTTTGCTGGGCTGGAGAGGTGAACTGGAGGCACAAAAGGTAAAGATCACAGGTTAAGATAAGAACAGTTTACTGGAAACAGCAATGAGATAAGAAAATTGAGAGTAGCCACAACAATATTAATAACAAGAATGTATGAGAGAGGTGAGTGATTCACATGCAAATGCTCACTGTGGAGCCCAACCTGACCATGCCTTTCCCCACCCCTGGAAATGAGGTGACTGTGGTATAGAACAAACTCCATGTTTTAGCCATGCTCCCTCCTGGCTACTGCAAAAATTAACCCTGTCCTGGCCAGAACCAGGACAGAAATGCATGGGAAGACCCCCACCATCCCGCCACTCAACACCACCTTGCTTTACTTTTCATAATTGGCCTTGTATGTGCAAGTTGTCAGACCAAAAAACAGTGATTCTTTCTTGTTTCCAGTGATGTTGTAGCTCATGTAAGTTTATTATATCATCATTAGGTTTGGTTTGAATTTTTTATTTTCAGCATAGTCTACTGTAAAAAGCTTAGGGAGACTGTATGTATCATATTGCCTCATGTTTGTGCCATCTGCTCTTGTATTGTTTGATTGAAGTAAGGTAATAGTGAAAGCAATGTTAGAGCAACAGAAGCACCACTATGTAGTACAGAGAAATAAAACATTTCAAATGAATTTTTTTGGCATGGAGTATGTGGTGTTGGTTTGTTTATGCTTTTGGAGTATAGATACAACATAATTAAGAGAATTTGATTCATTTAGTGATTCAGAACTCAAGAGAATAAGTAACAGCTGATACTAACAATGACACACAACTCCTATGGTTTTGAGGGATATGCAAAACAATCATTTTGCAAAGACCCAAGAATTGGCATTAACATTTTAAAATTACGTAGTTGTGTAATCTTGTAAAGAAATATTTTCAAGAATCTGTAAAAGGAAGAATTACATGAGGATTATTAATATTACCTTTCTGGGAACTGAAGCTGTGAGCCATTCAAAAAGTGCAATGTACAGCTGGCATGGAAGGGTAATTGTGTGTGCACTGCCTTGGGTGGTCCCTGTGTATCTTTGCAAACATTGCTGCGTTCACCCAAGTTTAGCAGCTGAGTTTGAATTTAGGTTGCTTTCTCATATTGAAAAGACTATTATTATTTGAATGGTAAAGTAATAATTGAGAAAAACATGTTAAGGGTTTAAAAATGTTCAAGAAATAATGTTCTGATTTGGGTTGGCAGTGGTACCTTCTATAGCACAGCCTTTGATGTCTGTAGTTTGCAATTTTGATTTCTTTAGGAAACTTCTAGGTAAGTATTTGTTGCAGTAGGCAGTGAAGCACTATCACTTATATTTTGAGTTTTTAGCCTTCATATAAAACTCTCTGAACTCTTAATATTTCTTCTAAAATCAGGGACAGATCTGTGCCACGACATAGGGAAGTAATCTCTTCTGCTTGTGTTTGTAGGACTGCTTTGTGATGGATCTGACTCTCCTGGATGGAACTGGAAAGCCCTTCTGGTGTTTTAGTGCTCCAGTCTACATGGAATTGTCTTCCAAGGCATCCGGCCTTTATGACTACATGGGTCATATCTATACTGCAGACTATGTAGATTCAGAGGGTAAAGTCTGTGTTGAGTTTGTATGGTTGGAAGAAACCAAGGAATATATTACAGTCAGTTTGGTGCTTTATGTAAGCACCAAAAAGGTAAATAGCTGGTATGGAACAAACTACTGACTTAATTAGGTCACTAATTTCCTTGCTTGAAAAACCAAACCAAACCACCCTCCCACAACAAAAACCACAATAAACGTTTGATGCTTAAGATTGACAACAACAAGCAAGACTCTTCCTGCAAGTTTTCCAGTAACAAGTGCAATTGCCTAATTTTTTTTAATAGGCAATTGGGGGATCAAAGAGACATATTGATATAAATGAGTTTTTCTTCTCTGTTGAACATCCCATGGTTAGTCTGTTTCTGATACTGGGTATATTGAAATTATTTTTAGGAAGATTTCTCCTTATAGACACTTGTTACTATGGTTAAGGAATTGCTTCTTTTGAGAGCCATACTGTGAAGATGCCTTACGTTACATAAGCTAGACTGGTTTTGAGAACATTGACTTTTATGCTTAGTAATAAAACAGCATGTGTGCTGTTCCCTCCAGGTTTGTCAGAGTGTTATTGGTAAATGACAGGTTTTATTAAATGCATTTTGTTAAACACTTCTTCCAGAAAAACTTCACTTAAATATATTTTAGTGAAGGATTGAAAGGGTAGATGGGAAGTCATATCTGAAAAATGTCAGTCAAGGCATTTGTTAAGAAAGTAATGTGTAAAATCTATTTATGACATTTTTTCAAATTCCTGTTTGTTCTGTTTTCCCATGTTCTAACCTTCTGTCTGATTTGAGCCTAGATACTTGCCTCACATACTGGCCTATGAATAAGTGTCCCAATTATCAGCCAACCTGAGCTTATGTCTGTTCTTACTGAATGTATGTAACATTCAGTTATTCTGGAAACAATGCATATCTGATACTGTTTATCTAACAATGTGGATTCATTTAAAAATTGAATATATGTGCCTGATCTTTCCAGTTCCTTAGAGTAACTTTAGAATCACATCTTCCACTCCCTGTATTTAAAAAAAAAAAAAATTACATGGTATTGTGAGTCCAGTGTCATTACCTAGTAAGGACAGTTATGTTGTTGACTGCTCTGCTGTTCCTATGCTAGTGATTTCCTTAAAAATAAATTCTCTCTTTTCTTTATTTGTTTACATATATTAATTGGTTTGTGCAAACAATGTTCATATGTAAGCACTTGTCTTCTGTGCTATAGAGGCAGCAGGAGATAGATACTACAGCCAGAGAGTTGTTTCTTAATGTAACTTTCAAAGACCTTAAGCTGAGGCTGATACAGGTCTAGTTCACCTTGTTAACCTTGCCTAAAGAAGCAGAGGAAATGTTTCTGTGTTTGGTTGTTAGCCAGACTTACAAGAACAATCAGCTGCGTTTTGTCTCCTTTCTTACTGACTGCTGATGGGGACAGGGATCCCTTGAAGTGATATAAAGGTTTTAACACGTGGACTCGGTGTGATGAATGGCAGAACAACAGACACTGAAATTGATCTGCACAGACAAGTGGCCAATCTAGATTTTTTTTTTTTTTTTTTGCCCAAATTTAGTCTTTGAGATACCAGCTTTAGCAAGGAAATAGTAGCTCAGTCCCAAAGTCTTCTTGGTGATTAGCCTTACTGCTAAACCTGTAAACAAAAATGTAGAATTATTCTGACTACATTGTTCCTTTGAAATGTGCAAGTATGTTCTCTGCCCTGCTATGAATCTACTAAAGTCAATGAGCACCCAGCAGCCATCAAATGGTAAAAGATCTGTCACTGTTCATTCTAGCTGAATTTTTATTGTATTTCCAATGTTTCTGGTTTTAGGGGGTTTTAAAATAAAAATAAAGTACTTACTTTAATAAACAATTTCAATTTCTAAAATATTTGATTATTTTATACAACTGAATATTTTATAGAAAATTCTGGTGTCATTGTTGGAAATGAAACAAGAGAGTATGCTCTCCCTACCCCTGACAGGCTCATGTAGTAGCCTGAAAGTTTACTAACTGAATTGATGAGGATGAGAGTAAGCCTTTAGCAGCATTGTCAACCTAAAAGGTGTTACAAGGCAGAACAGTTTCCTCAGGTTATTGCTGACTTACTTCTGTTGTTCATAAACAATATGTGTATTCAGCAAACCCAAGCAAACTGTTCCAAGATCTTAAAAAACGGACGGAACTGTTGCAGAACTTTTCTCCTGTATCTTCACTGACCATAATCTTTCTGGATCCTGAAATAGGCCTTAGATGGATGTAAACTTGAATTAGTATTATGCCACTCCTTTGATTTCAGCTGACAGTTGCTTTTAACTTGCACAAAAGAAGCAAATTCAGTAGGTGCCACCTGTATGATCAAATCTGGTAAGTTACAAATGCCTTAAATCAAGCTTCCATTTCTTCAACTCACATCTTCCTTTCTTTGTATAAGTAAGGATGTACACTGAACTTCCACAGAGGAAAGGGTTTACATTAGGTAAACTGCACTGGCCCATTCCATGAAAGAAAGCGTATGTTCTAAAAACTCATGCTTTGGTTGACATCTTCATCTAATCTTCTAAGTCCACTTTTACATACCTGGTGCAAAAGGTGGTCGGGTGAGTTGCATGTAGCACTCTACAGTAAAAGATTCTTGCTGTATAAAAGACAATTATTAGAACAAACGGGAAAGATGGAGGCACCAGTCGAAATCTGGTCATGTGGCAACTGGTCGTGACACTAAGCCTTCCAGCACATTTTTCCTTTAAAGCCTCAGGATTTCTTGCAGCTGCTTTTAATAATTTTGTATTACATACTGAAGACAGAAAAATGTGTTTGTTGTAATTTTATCATTTATACAAGTAGTAAGACAATTTCTGTGAGCTGAAGTAGAAACACTTTTAAGTCAAAGATTTTACTTGTATTTGTGTGCTTCAGGTACCAACTCATCCAATTAAAAATAGAGCAGCCCCTACCAACTTCTAAATGTGTATGTTTAAGTACTCTGCAATAGACAGAATGGTAGGATTTTTTAAAGGGTGATTTACATGGTAGGCAAGCATAAAAACAGTACTTATGTTTATTTTAGTGCTATTATAATAGTGCTCATTTAACATGATGAGTTTAAATTGCATTGAAAAGGAATCAGTGTGAAAGAGTGCTTTAATGAAAGGGCTTTCATGAGATTATTCCAACAGTGGAGTTGTCATCTAATAGAACTACATGTAAATGTTAATTCTGCCATTTATCCTTGTTTTTCCAGATGTCTGCTGGGTACCTAAATGCTTCTGTATTCTGTGTTCTTGAATTTTTTAAAATTTTTTTTAAGAGGTATTTTTGAAGGGAAAATGTCTTCAATGAGCAATTTATTAATATTTTTTGGCATTTAATGTGATCTTCCATTGATACAGGCTGGAACTGTTGGTTTGTATTATCTGAGCAATTGTCTTTAATTTTAACACTGCCCTTCTGGAATCATTGCTCTTTACTGCAGTTGGCTTACTATAGTGGGAAGCTAATGGCAGCTGTATATTCTGAAGTCTTTGTAGCACAGGTGAGTAATGACAGTATTTTTCTTCCAAATGCCCTTTCAATTGTTTTGGTTTTTCTTCCCTTCTTTTTGCAATTGCTTTTATAATACATTTCAGTTCCAATGTGCTTTTTGGTACATTTGATTTAATATGGAAAGCAGTTGTATGGTGGGTAGTCTCATTGACTCTTCTTTTCCCTGCCTGGCCTCTCTCCCTATTTAGCAGGTATGTTTTGATTTGTATTCATCCATATGGCGGTTTGACGCTGGTTAAGCACCAAGCACCATGAAAAATTACTCACTTATTTTCCTCTGCTATAGCTGAGCAGAGGAGGGGGAATTGAAACTTCATTTTCATGAACTGAAATAAGGATTATTGAGGAAAAAAGTTCAAGGCAAAACAAGTTCAAAACGTAAAGAGTCTGAAGAAGATTTATTATTGACAGAATTAAAAGTAAAAAGGCTAATGAGAACTAAAGCAGACTCTTCAGAGCACCTTTCTTCTCCCAGTACCTCCCTCTTTCCATCAACCGCACAAAGAAGGAAACATGGGGTTTTGGTTAGTATTTCATTTCTTAAGAGTCTTTCTTTAAGGAGAAGAGTTTCTTCTGTGCCGTGGGATCCTTCCCACGGGAGATAGTTCTCCGCAAACTCTTCTAGCATGGTTTCAACTTGGACAAGCAACAGCCCGCCCAAATCTGCGGCAGTGAAAATCCCTCCCATGACTCTCGCAGTATTCCTACAACTGCCAGCACGGGTTATGGGGTTAAGTCTTTTAAGGATGAGCTCTTCTAGCCTGGAAGCAAAGGTTCTCTTCTTCAATCTTTAAAAGCCTCTCAGCATCTGTGCGCCCGAGTGTGACTGCTCCTCTTCACGGGCTGTGCGTGGGTCTCTGCACCCCCCCATGTACATCATGAATTGTATGGAAAACAGATTGTTGTATTATAGTCCCCACCACAGCTTGCAGGAGAATTTCAGCTGTGGCACTGGGAGCGCCTCCGCCCTCTCCATTCCCCCCCTGACCTCACTGCCACCATGTTGGCCTTCCTTCACGTGGCCTCACTTTTCCTTTTTCTCTGACTTGGAAAAAAGTCAGTGTCTGTAAACTGCAGCTGAGAAGTTGGTCTTGTCCGGGCTCTGCATCGGGGAAAGACTTGCCCTGTCTCTCGCTGCCGGCACTGTGGTGTTTTTTGTCCGGTTCGGTGCGAGCCATGCTGACCTCAGGGGCCCGCTGGCACCGTGCCGGCCACGGCGGCTTCAGAAGAATCTCAGCCCCGCCGTCCTGGCCTCAGTTGGGGGATTTTCCAGCCGTGTGGCTGTTCGTGGCGCCGGGGTGGCTCCTCCCGGTGGCCCAGCCTCGGCTGCCGCGCCGGGAAGGCCCAGGGACCCCGGCCCCTTGCCACCCCTTGTAGGGGAACAAGGGAAAAAGGAGCTTCTGGCGGTCTCTCTTAAATATGTCCCTCACAGAGGCGTTTCCAGCTTGTCCAATTGGTCTAGCAACCTGCCCATCAGCTATTGGCTCTGTGCCTGTCACAGCAGTTTCAAGCAGTTGTTTTTCCTTTTTTTTCTTTGCCCCCACAAATCAAGTTTTGCTAAACCACCACAATCCATTAGGTATTTAGGTATGGTCTTGATTTTGTTGAAATTGATCTCATTGTCATGTGCTTGCTTTTTGAGACAAGAACTGCTTCCTTTTTTTCTTTTCCTATTTTTTTTTTTTCCCAGGTACATGGCTACCTGATGCTAGGGATTGAGTGCTCAGCAGAAATATATGTATAGTATAATAAGGATACCGTCAGCTGAAATATATTAATTCTGTTTCAGATTAAGAATCTAGGCAAGTGATCCAGTTTTATATGTTAGGTATATCTGAATGTTTTACTGCCTGGCAACAGTTATGTAGTAGCCTACGTTGTATTTACCAGACTGTTCAACGTATTCAAACAATTAGAAGGAGATTTAGGTAAAAGCATTTGCTCTTCTGCCTTTGTCATGTATTACTACAGCTCAGCGGATCTGCTGTGTCTAACTAAGTTGTGATAACTGAATCTGAGCTCAAACATAATTGCATTAGAAACTGCACAGAAAAAATGGTGTTTCAGGAAGTTAAAATGAGAACAAGAAATGGATTTCAATCTCTGTTTGTGTGTAGTGAGTTGGAAGGACATTATTATGAAAAGTTAAATCCTTTTCTTGTTTCCCGTCTCTTGCATCCATCATAAATGGATGGCAATGGTGGCAACAAAGATAACTAGGGAGTTGAGTGTGGTGAGGAAGTTACCATTCTGAATGTCAAAGCACTGCTTATTCTATTCTTTCTCAGACTCTTAAATGGCTTAAAATTTTTTCTCATGCTGTGCCTCTTAAAATGTTAGTGAAAAAGGAGTAATGATACTTTGTATTAATGCTACTTCAGTTGTAGAAGGGTTTATAATGAAGTTGAAAACTGTAAGGCTTTTAAATGTATTGAAGAAAATTAAAATGGGAGTTATTCTTTCTGGCTTTGAGTTGTTTATCTCCTTTTGAAGAGAGATGAACCTTTTGAAGGGAAATGCGCTTATCAGTTAGACACTGATCATCTGTTGATAGGTAAAATTACTTTTGTTCTGCATAGAGGCCACTTAGAATACATGCTAACAATCATTTCCCTCCTGAATCAGTCATAAAGTTAAATTCAGCTGTCTTGATGAAATCTTACCCCCAAAAAAATGCAAGGTAGGGAAAAATGTGTAACAGCTATGTTATGTCCTGTTTATTCCCTGAAATACTATAAATCAGTTTAATCTGCAGGGGTTGGAAAGTATTTAACCATTAAACAAAAAATACCACCACCAAACCCCTCAAGCTAATGCAAATGCTTAGCATATCAGAGCTCAGGATCATCAATATCTCTTCTGTACCAAAGAAACAATATACTAACAAATAGGGCAAAAAAACCCCTCCTGATATTTTGAAGAACCTGAAAATAAAGATTTTAGCTTAAAAAAATCCAAAACAAAACCCAAAACCCTTAGAAAATATACTGAAAACTCTCCATGTTTGGCAAAACCTGGAAATAATGAATAAAGTTATTTGTGATTATCAGTGGCTCTTTGTTAATTGTTATCTCATTTGTTTGTTAATTGTTATCTCATTTGTTTTTAACACCTTGGTTTACAACTTTTCCTTTTCTGATAGAAAGGTGCAAAGAGAGGTACCTGTGTGTACCTTGTGAAAACGTTTAACAAAAACCTTGAAAGAGAGGTAAAGTGCTCTGGAACAGAATAATTTCATTCCAGGTTTGCTACCTGTATGAGATGGTAAGTAAAAGAGTATTTTTGAGGAAAAAACCTCATCATAGTAACTATATCACATGTCCACCGTGTTTTATTCTAATGACACATATATATATAAGGATCTTAAAATTTCAGTTTTAATTCTATTGTAAATTAATGGAATATTTGTCTGGGAGGAAAGGCACAACTTTGTAAGACTAGTGTTCTGCTATCCTGAAAAGACATTTAATGAACAAGTAATGGTGTAATACAATTACTGAGTAATTTTTAAATTTCAAGTTTTGCATCTCCTTTCACATATTGTAGGACATATGGTAAAGACTGAATTGGAAATAACACTGTCTTTAGGAAGTAGTAGAGGTAATTGACAGTGTGCTCTTTTTTAAAAAGCTCAACATTTCATGTTTACAACTTATATATTCAAAACATGAGCAGAATGCAGTTATTTTGGCCTTCAATTTTCACTGTATTTTGTAACTGTGTAGGAATTTGTGGAGCACAAGGATTCTTGCCCATATTTCTCAGTATTTCTGAAGCATTGGAAGTCCAGTTTCATGCAGCTGGAGACCTCTCTCTGTGAGTTGGTTTAGGGTGCTCTTTTAGATTGAAGTGGTAGTTAGCCTGTTTGTTGTTGAACAGTATGTGAAAAAGTTTGCATTGTTTTATGCAGCTCTTTTCTGTTAAGAGCCAACCTGCAGTTGATTCTTTCTAAAAAACATGAATTCAGAATGTATCCATTACTGATAAGTACATTGCCTCATTCTCATTAGCTAGCAAGCAGAACTGGAAAAAAACTGCCACGTTTATCTCTTTCAAGAGACGGAGGCATTTTCCTGGCATCTCCCCACAATCACTGTTTGCAAGTACTTCGTAATTGCTAATGACTTGGGGCTTCCATTACAGCTACTCGGTGCACTTATATATGGAACTGTAATTTAGTGTCACAGAGCACTCTTTCATTTTTTCTGCTATGCCTTGGTCCCTCATTTTGCACCTGCAGTAATTTTGTGCAAATTGTGTGCACTGCAAAGAGGAAAACGTCTGCAAATTTTGAAATCCAAAGAGAGTTCCATCTCCAAATCAGACTGCACATCCATATTTGTGTTACATGGGACATTTATTCCAGGATTTATTAAAACTGGAGTTTTGGTTGGAGCTTTAGCTCAGCTCTTTATGTTTATTCCTTCTAGTTCAGCAGTAAGGATTTCCACTGTCGATGTCCTTTATAATCTCCTATCTCTGTGAGAGCTCAAATAAATTGTCTTTCAGTGAAACTGGACAGAATTACATTCAGTAAGAAGAAGTTTTGAATTTTTTGATTTGTGTTGATAGTTTTGTCTTGACTATTGAAGATTCTCTTTAAGCAAATGAGTTGTTTCC
This sequence comes from Corvus brachyrhynchos, assembly GCF_000691975.1. Taxonomy (NCBI): domain Eukaryota; kingdom Metazoa; phylum Chordata; class Aves; order Passeriformes; family Corvidae; genus Corvus; species Corvus brachyrhynchos. Next base: position 3,941,686 of record NW_008246059.1, read on the forward strand.
AACTAATACTTGGGTAGTTACATAAAAACAGTCTTGATTCTCACCCTTTTTTTTGCCAGAATTTATATAGAAACTTACCAGACTGCCTCAAATTTATGACTTAGTCAACTGAAAGCATTGCATACCATCCAAATGTTGTAGCAGCTACTGTAGCTTTCTCGGAGATTCCTCTTCAAAAAAGCAATTTATTCTGTTTTAAAGAGAAGAATAGCAGAAGTTGATTTACCCCTAATTAATAATTATAAAATATTTTTTGTCAAGCTCTTGTTTACATTTATGTTCTCACAGCATAGACATTCTTACCTAGGTAGAGCATATGTCTGCATCTGTCTGTGAAAACTGATGAACAGGTAATCATAACTTTTTCTATCTGTAAAGAATTTGCTGCCTCCTTTAAATCTGCAATTCGAATCTTTTCCCGAGGACTGAGTTTTTGGAAGTTGTTTTTTTTCAAGACCCCAATGTGATTTTAAGCTACCAGATGTCTATGTCTCCTACCTACTGCCACTTTTTGTTGTTGTTGTTCCCTTTCTGGAGACCTATGCCATGTCATTGTAGCAGATTCTTGGTTTATTCCCTTAATGATTTCTTCTTCTAATGCACCAAGCATTAGACATTCCCAGCACGTCCTGTGTAGAGCAGTCTCATTCCTTTCATTTCCTTTTTCTTGTTTCAATGTGATGCATAACACACACTATCTTGCACACAAAGCCTTGCTCATAGAGAATGGCCCATGACAGTTCACTCTGTTTCTGTCACAGGCAGCAGCTAGCACCTGTGCAAGGTCACCTGCAGTTTAAGCATTCATTTTTTCTACTGTTAGGGTGCTTTGTAAGACACGTAAATAGTTGGTCTAAGCTAAGATGGTCTGGCCATCTTTGCAATGTCTTTCCATTGAATGACTTTGTCTTGCAGATGTTTGCCTGCTACTTTTGTTTCCTGCTATTTTTGTTTCCTGTAAAGATGTTGGTATGAGAACATCTTTATTACTAAGGGGTTATAGTGTAGGCAAAACCTAATAACCTTTAGGTACAGGTCGCTACCAATGTTTCCTATTTGGCAGGCTAAGACTTTGTCTGAAGAGCTCAAGTTCCAAAGTTCCTCTCTTGGAGGAAAATGAATGCTTCCCCTTCCTTGGCTTCCTTCAGGTATCTCTTTCTTTCCCATGAAGGTAGCAAATGACTGTAGTAACAGGGAACTTGCTAAGGTGCATGGAAACAGGTGAGATAAATCTAAGGCCTTTGAGCCTTAGACATGAACTTTCCTGGACCAAGGTAGAGTAAAGAGCTTGTCATGGGACAAGTCCCAAAACAGTGATGGAGTTGGGGTGGAAGCAGAAAGTCATTGTGGATGGCCTGTGGAACACACTGGTCTGCTGTAATCCTGACAAAGACGTGAATTTCTTTTATTTCCAGCATATCTCTCAGAATGCAAAGTTTGCCCATAAGAAGTTTGCTGAGCAGTAATTTGCTGGAGTTTTTTGAGTAGCCTTTCTGTGATTTAATTGTGTTACTGATGATACCTGTCTCCTTTGCTGTGGACCATTGTTGAGGATTCAGGTAATAATGTGGTGTAGGACTGCTATAACAAATGTAGCCAACATATGCTACTCTGTGCAGCTTGGAA
>NW_008246059.1:3943321-3981646 GCF_000691975.1 Corvus brachyrhynchos
GGAAACTGCAGGAGGAATCTGCAAGATACAGGTCACTGTATGTAACAACATGGATAAGGGTTGCAGCTGAAGGTGGAAAAAAGTTTTGAACTTCAATCTTCAGTCTCTGCCTCTTTTTTCTTATTTTATTCTACTGCTTTTGCTTCTTTATCTGTTTCTTCCCACACTTACATCAGTTTCTGCCTTTGTTTTACCATAATCCTAGTGGTATTCATACAGGGGATCATAGAGGGATTCATTTAACTGCTGAATTATTTGGCAGGTTTGCTGCTGGGAGCTGCCTTATCTTTTTCAGCCTCATCAGTGTCAGGCAAATTGTCTTGCCACATAGTAACTACCATAAATCTTGTTTGAACTCTTCCCACAGGCATGGAACTATCTTAAGCAGTTGTGGGGGCAGTTCCTGATGTCCTTGATGAAAACAACAGTAGCTGCCCAGGGGATTACAGCAACTGAGAGACAGAAGATTGCACTGTAACATAAACTTGTAAAACAGTAAAGTTTATACAGAGTATGTCACTGGGTAGCATCTTTTTACTACTGGCAGAGTTGGACAGGTAATAGAACTGAATGTGTGAACTGAAGCATTAATTTAATATGTACCTGCAGTCTGGCAACAGGGACTTAGTGAACTTTCTAGTCATCTCATCTCTAAAGGACATAAATCATAAACCAGCACTTTTCCCCTGAAACTTTCACTAATGCTCATTTTCACATTGGACTCCAGAGTTTTGAGAAGCAGCAAGAGAAGTCACACAGGCATGTGAGATTTCTCTCATCTAGCAAAACTTTCAGGGTGTAAAATAAGGAGGGGGGAAAAGATGGGGTGCTTTTGTGAAGAAGTTCAATTGAACTTCTGTGGCACCTTCCTGATTGTCATGGAGGTACACAAAAGCAACAACGCCCCCCTTCCCCAAGCCCCTCTTGGGGGCTGCCTGGGTTTGAGGCACCCCCCGAAGGGTCACTAAAGGGTATTCAGCAGAAAAATCATTCCCACAAGAGGAGTGTTGAGGGCACTCAGCCCCCAGAAGTGTCCTTGCCTGGCATTCCAGCCCCAAGGGAAAGGCATCCCCTCATAGACCCACTACTCCCAGGAAAACCTCACTTTAGGAGGGTTTCTGGCAGGGTGTGTATAACCTGGTTGGTTTGGGGCTTGTGGTCATGCATTGGTAACAGTCCAGAAAATTCTCTGAGCCTCAGTGCATCTGTGTGTGTGTGTTCCTGCCACTAAAGAATGTTAGCACAAAGGGGAATTTAATGAGAGCACGTAAGTGAGCTTGATGAGTTAGTTTAAAAGGAATTTTGTAATTGACACAAATTGGTTAAACTTATTCATTGGATTTAGAAAACTCCTGTTGATATTTTAGGTGATGCTTTTCCTAGTTTGCATTTTAAGCAAATTTAAGGCTGTGGGAAGTACCTCCTTTAGGCAGAGATATTCTAAGTGCATCAAGAATGGTGCAGGGTGCATCAGCAGCTTCACCCTGAGTGTCACCTCCAGACATAGGCAAGTAGCTTCGCAGTTATGTCCTTTCAGCTTTGCTTCTTCTAGAGATAGTAAGGATGATGCAGTAAATTAGCATCATCATCATCCAGAAATTCCACCCACAGTAGCATAAACCTTCAGTTTCATTACTTTCACATTTCTTCAGTTAACTGTGGGGAGAAATAGGTTTTGACATGCAAGCAGTTCATGCCTATGTTGCCTGCTTTTCAGTTATGTGGCCAATCTTATCCTGCTGCCTTGAAGTCTGTAAAGGTAGCCTATCTTATCTGATAATGAAAGAAATCTATGTTGAATTTCTTTGACTGAATTTTAACCAGTGACTTGAAAGGTGTTTTCTACAAAATATCTTTAAGTATCTATGCATACATCTTGTTTAGATTTTTGTGAATGAATTCACCAACTGCTACTCCCCAGGTCCCAGGGGTTTTTTTCAGTGACAATATTGGCAGAAGAATATCTGTGGGAAAGGGTTTGATCCCAGCAGGACTTAAGCCATAAGCATAGTTAAACATGTGAGCATACATTTGAAATGTCTGAAGTTCAGTCAATACATAATTTAAGTTCTGTGTTCACATTTCCCTCAATGACTTTTTGAGAAGGTGTATCCTTAAGCTTATTGGAAAATTTCTTTATCGTTGTAGCATTATATAGGAAGCACTGATCTTAAAGCACCTGCAGTCATGTAATATAATGAATGGCAAAATACAGCTCCTTGTAATGGTTCATAATCAGATTATTGTGAGAAGGGTAATTTTGCAAGGTCTCTCTGAAAAACACTTTTTTTTTTTCTAAGAAATGAAGTTTAATGATTGGAAATAGATGCTGAGAGGAATTCTAAAGGTAGCTGAACTACTGCTCCAATATTGCTGGGTTAGCTGAGCAAAGTGAAGCGTTCATGTCCTTTTCCATTTTCCCTTTTCCAGCCAGTGTATCCTGAAACTGTGGCAGTAAACCCAGGGGTAGTCAGGCAAATGTCCTTTCTGGGTATCTGCTCTCCCCGTGCATTACATAACTGCTCTCCCCATAGGGTTGCACTGATGAACAATCTTTAGTTTGTAGGTCAGGATTCATTTGGTGATAATGATGCCATGAAGATTTTTTGCCTTTTCTTTTATACCCCTGTTATACCTTTTTACAACTTCTGTATTCCTAGTGCTTTTTGCCTACATTCTTGGACTTGTTTGTCAAGCTAAGAGACTAAACATTTTAGAAGCTTCGTAGGTAGAGGATAGTGTGCCCCAGACCCCAAGGTCCTCTCCAGAACATATTCTGTAAACCAAGATAGAACCATCCAGGGGAAGGCTCCTTGGGGAGGGGGACTCACTCGGGCCTCTCATTGGGGAATTTTTGATAGATATGCTAATTAGTAAAACCTATAATGTTATACCAGATATTTGGGGGGGGGGCGGGGGGCATTGTGGTGTGCATTTCGGTTCATTTGACCTGGACGTGTGCACCTAAGGATCCTTAAAATAAATACCAATGTAAAATCCCTTTTCCCCTTCTAACCGTGTATGACTCTTGATTTTAAGACCAGGAAAGGCATCAATACATGCTTGGTTATCACTGCCCTAGAGTCACTCGTTGAAGAGCCAGTTACTGAGTGTGCAGTTCTAGTTCATGCTCATTATTGACCTTGGGGCTTCTGCACTTTCTGTCTTGAATAATGTTTTCACAGATTTCACAGTACATTCTGAGTTGGAAGGGACCCACAAGGATCATCGAGTCCAACTCTTAAGTGAATGGCCTGTACGGGGATTGAACAGGGATCAAACCTGTGACCTTGGTGTTACTAGCACCATGGTCTGAACAGCTTTTTCAGTAGCAATCCAGCTACCCTCTAGCAGTTCCTCTCTCCTCAGTGAATTCTTTTCTAGGCTCCTTGTTTTCATTATATCTGAGCCAATCCCAGTGTTTCTATATTCTGCTGCATTAATTTTTGTAGGATATATAAAGAAACTTTCTTTGGGTGGAAGAGTCGGGATGGTTCCACTGTAAAATGTGCAAGTGGGGTCAGAGTTGGACTTTGCTTCTTAGGATTGCAAAGAAAATAGTTTGTATTTCACTTCCTCGTATTTAATTACTATGGTTGAAAGAATTGCTGAGCTAATTTGAAGCAAGAGATTGCTTTGAAATGTTTCTTTTGCCAGCAGATCTTCCTCAGTGAACCAACAATTTGTATAGATTTTAAAACTCCTCATTGTCCCTGCTTGCAAATGACTTAGATATTTGTCTTTGATATCATGATGTTTTTGTCTAGTTCGCCCTTAGAACTGCTCAGTTTTCTGTACCACATGAAGCTGGATAGATTCAGAAAATGTTCTGCTTTACTTAAAAACCTCAAAAAGGCAAAGTCTGGGGGGAGTAATCCCAAGTATTATTTTTATAGAGTTTGGAAAATCTCGTAATTAGTATTAAGCTTTTGGAAATGCAATCTTTGGCAAAGTGGTTCCTTAGTGTGGATTTGTAGAACTGTATGCAGGCTCAAGGAAAAGTATAGCTACGGCATCACAGGGCTAATGTGTTTGTACAGGACTGTGTTGATACAATTCGGGAACTGGAAGCGAACTGTTAGCTTGAGTATTCTTCTGAACTATTCTGCACAGCACACAATGGAATGTTACATAATTTGATTTAAAGAAGAAAAAAAAAATCAGCCCCAAGGCTGAAAAATTTTAAGTATTCTGAGTTATTAGAAAGTCCTCCTCTGGAATTTAAAAAAAAAAAAATTAAATCTACAGGTTACACTGCTTCTGAAATTGATGTGCAGCATCTGAAGGTAGCCAAGATGCTATTACATCTATTATGTATGTGATGTCTGTTATGTATGTGATGAGGTTAAATGAGACACAATTGTAATACGATATAATTGTACAATATTTCTTATACCTGATGGACAAGAATAGTTCAGGTGATGTTGAAGCCAAATAATATGGCACAAGGATGTAACTTGCAGTAAGAAGATTAAGGTTAAGTAGTATGCAATGCCAGTGACAGCATAAAGATGATTCTAGCAGGTAGTAAGAAATAAATGCTTTTCTGTAATAAAAGCAAGATGTGCATTGTAGCAGCAAACTTCTGATAAGCTGAAAACATGATAATTCATTATGGTGCTACAGAAAATGCTCTGAAAAACAGATTATAAATATTATTATAAACATTATTATTATAAATATTATTATTAGTAGTAGTAGTAGTAGTAGTATTACTAAATTATGATCGTTGTTTGGCTGCACTGCTTCCAAAAATGACACACACAATGTTGCAGTGTTAGGGAGTCATTGCATGCTGTTTACTTCACTCAATCAGGCATTCTCATGGCTTGATTTGTTTCAGATGTTCTCTGTTGAGCACATGAGAGTAATTTATTTTAGCAGCTGGAAAATACACTTAAATCTGTGGTATACATTGATTTGTAATTTTCTGTTTTCTTGCATGCTGATAGTATTTAAAGATTTTGAATTGTTCACAGCAGTAGATGTTTATTCTAGGGGAGGTAGAATAACATTCTTACACACTCAGTTGGATCTTGTTAGAGCACCCTACTGGTTGTGGTATGTATTTGAATAAATGGATAGATTTGGACAATACAGACTCGTGCAAACTCATAATTATCTGCACTACGTGAGACATTTTAAACAATATTGTCTCAAAACCCCATTGTCAGGCACTGCAGGGAATAAAGATAAAACTCCAGCACAAAGCAGACTGCCTTTGGCCAGCAAGGCAAAGGTGTATTTGTGGAGAACAAAAAACTGCATCAGAGTTAGGGGGACGACTCAATGGAAATACAGTCATCTGTCAGTCAAAAATTACTGCTCTAAAGGAGATAATCTAATAATGGAAGTCTCGCACGGCCCGCTGTGACTGAGAAAGGAACAGCGCTGCACCTCCCTGAGTGTCCACCATAGGTCTGGAAGCCTCTGGGGTTCCAATCTAGGGTTAAAGATCCTCAGGAGGGCCTGTTAGGCCACCAAGCACATGCCTGCTATTCCCAGAGTGATGTTAGGCAGGATCACAAAGCGATTAAATCCTCAGTGTGCTGACCGAAGGCAAAGAGATAGAGAGGGGTCCTTTGTATGGGTTCTGAAGGTTTAATTCCTCAGAGGGTCCAGGGACAAAAGACGTTCACAAGGGAAGGTCCAAGGGTTTTATAGGGATACAGTCCACCAATCAGGTTCAGGCAAAGGGGAGGAGAGAATGCAAACTGACTAATCCAGGGGAAGGTGGGAGGGACCAGGGAGAGAGGGACCAATGGGGCATCGAAGAACAAAGAACTTTCTAGAACATACACGTATTCAATGGGGTGATACATATTAAAGGCCATATATATATCCATAAAACAGGGAGGGGAAACAACAATTGACAGTCTACATAACAGGGCAAAGGACTGGGAGTGCCCATCATAGCCTGGGGAGAGTTTAAACTTCTGAGCCAGCCCATCAGGTATTCAAGGCTGCATTCCGTCCCTGTGGCTCACCTACCACCTGCGTGGTAGCGGCTAACCCACCCACAGAAGGCCCCCTTTGGGGCCTTCTGTAATGTGACTGCATAGTGCATCTCCTCAGTGACTTTGTAGTGTTTTCCCTACCTGGCAAAAACTAGAGAGGAGAAGAGGAACTGCCTTCTCATTTTACACTAATAATATCCCATTCCCACGTTCTGGAAGGCTTTATTTACCTAGGTAGCTGTGTTTAGCAATGTTTACCTCTAAAAGAATAGTGAATATCCTGTTATGTCACATGTTGAGTACAGATAATTCTTCATTTTGCCACCTGCCTGAGGTATATCTCTGTCCATGGGAGGAAATCATCCCTTTAAGAGGAATGATGAAGCTGGAGATAATTGGAAATTGTTTTATAAAAGCTGATCTGAAGTTAACTCTTAAGAAAGTAGTGATGCATGGTTCTAAAAGGCAGTTGGTTCAAGGCTGTGATAACTGCAGTGCTTACATCCAGTCACTCTATCAAGCTGCCAGGCTCTGTTGTAAGCTAACTTTTCCTGTGTTATTGTGCTTCTGATGCTGATGGCTTCAAGATGTTAGTGTCCTCACAGAAAATACTTGAGTTATCCTAAATCTTTCAAATAGGTACCTTTGTAAAAAGTAGTTGGGGGTGATGGTTGTCACTTCTTAAAACTTGCCATTTTCTGAAATGTCAAGATAGAATTTTATATTAGAGTTTCATTTAACATTTTTCAACCCTGTCTTTTTGTTTTTGTAAGCTACTGCTTTACATTAAAATGACTAAAATAATTGCTCTTCCGCCTATCAGAAAAAAAAAGCCATTGCCATGCAGGTACTTCGTGACATTTTGAAAATATGAGTGATCGGAATAAAAAAATACTTTGATGTAAGTAGATCAACTTAATTAAGGCTGTTCAGCTATTAAAATCTGCCTTGGCAAGATGAATAGATTCTAAGGAGTCTGACTTGAAGGGGGAAAAAACATGTCTGTGTCTAGTACGCTGTACACAACATGAGTACAACTAATCTTTTCTTAGTGCTTGTATTTGTGACCCTCACTACCCTATTTGGATAGCCGATAGTTCTCTCCAAGTAAAATGAGTATTTTAGCATGGGCAGGGAATAAAATCATTGTATTGAGGTAGATTCTTGTAGTGCTTAATAGCTTGTGGTTTTAGAACCTAATTGCAGGAGTGGTGTGTTGACAGACAGGTGACAGATGTATTCTTCTGTTTGTCGTGCCTGTGTTGTTGGGCAAAAAGAGTGAACTTGTAGAAATGCTCATTGATAAGAGGTACATATTTTAGTCCCAGTATTTTGTGCAAAGCCTTTTAGAATGCAAATATATTAAAAGTAGCTGCAATGATTAAAAGTGGTTGTGCCAATCTTCCTCTTTATAGCAATTACTCACCTTTTCAGAATGACTTCCATGACTTTCACCTCAGCATTAATACTTTAGCTGGGGGATATTTTATACTACATTTCCCAGAACACTTATGTGGCTCACATCTGAATATTCTCCAAATAAATCATAATATCTCATTTTGATGCCAGATTGATGGCTTATGACTTTCTCATGTAGTGTCATAATCAATTCTTCTACAAAGTGCCTTATTGTACAAAGCTCCATAATAATGTATAAAAACTGTGTATTATTTATTATTTCCATCCTGAGGCCCTATTATTTCATTAACTCCCTGACCTTTCCTGTCAGATCTTATTGTTTCAGCAGAATCAATCTCAATATTGATATGTGTTCCTGCATTATCTTATTTATATGCAAATGGAGTTTTCTTCAATGTTTTTGGTACGGACTATTTTTTTTGCAGTTCTTTCAATTTCTGATAGTATTCCCTTGGTCACTTATACCACCAAGACTGACAGAAGCTTTGATGTTTAACAAACAAAAGTTCTTGCTAAGTATCAGCAAGAAGTGAAGATCTGCTTGAAGTTTGTCTTTAACAAGACAAGCAAAGTAAAATTATTGTAGTTTAGGACTCAAAATCTTCCAGTGCAAACCAGGATTTTAGTCTCAAAAACTGCTGTGCTAATTCTAAAAGTTTTGATTTCTGAACAGGTTCATTATTTAGGCATCGTGACCTTTTGCTTCAATAATTCTTAGGTAATACTAAAAATACAGTAATTTGAGTAGGAATGTTTTAAGGTGGCACTGATATATCATTACTTAGGGCAATCTAGATAATCCTGATAATATAATAGTCTCAGTATGTCAGGGAAATGAAATGCTAGACCACCGTATTCTTGAGTTCATATACTGCACAAAAGTACTGATCTTACATGTGCTAAATTGTCCTTCAGACTTAAATTACAGCTATGATCTGCACGATTCGTTGGATGAGCACTTCAAACACCTGCTTCTCTGTGTTGTATTTTAATCTGTACAGTCACTTCTGGAAATATTTGAAGGCTTTCAGCTGGACCTGAGGTTCACTGAAGACCAAATCTGTGACAAATGTCAGCGTTTGTCATGAACCTACAGAATGAAGAAAAGTGTTGTGATGATCCTTGTATCATGTTACTCTTCTCCATGCTTGATTTCCCTCTTTCTCCTCAGCTGTTGCGGTGGTCAAGGCCACTGCAGAAGTGACCAAGGAGCCACGAGGCCCAAGAACAGCGGAAGTCCGCTGGTGGGCAGGTACTAATGTACAGAAGTGCCTCTGCTCATGGCAAGTTCCCACAGTCCTTTGTTTTGATATGCAGATTACTCCCAGTTAGTTGGCCCTTTGGCCTACCGCCCCCTTTCTTCCCTATAAGACTTAGTTCCAGAATGTTCTCCTCTCCTCGACACCCCATTGGTTGTTGAATCCCAACTCTTCCCTCCATGTTTCCCTATTGGTTTGTGTACCCTGGCCCTGCCTATGCTCCTCCCCTCGGCTCTCTCTCCATTGGTCCCTTCTCCGCCCCTTCTCCTCCCCGTATTTAATCCCTGAACCCCCTGCAATCTGTGCTCTTTGCCCCGGATCTCTTCACGTATAGATAAACCCTGTCCATGGAACTGCACACAAAGAGCCCCTCCAGCCTCTTTGTTCTTGGTGTGATTCAACAAAGTGCTTGTGTGTGTGTGTTCACTTGCCCCGAGTGCTGCGTGAGTGTGCCAGAGCAGTTTAGGCCCGGACTCTCGTAGGACGCTTTGGGAATGGTCGTGCTGTCTTCGCACCCGAGCCACGCATAAGCATGACACTCACAGCCTTCTTTATATCTCTCTCCTTACAGTAGCTCTCCACAGTCTCTATCTGTCAGGTATCTGAAAGTTGTTTCATCTATCTTTCTTGATTGCATTCTTGAATGCAAATAGGGTTTTGCACTGGGATCGCTGCAATTTCAGTTAAGAAATGTGAAGTTAAAGGAAAGCTTTTTTTTTATGTTTTGTTCCTTTTAGTTTGATAGCAAGCTTTTTGTCCCTTGTTCAGTGGTTTTCCCATCCTTCTTTCTTGGTTGCCTTCTCTGTTTTTTATTTCAGCACTGAAAGGGTGCCTTTTTCAGTGAGGATTTCACCAGAGGACTGCTTTTATTTCAGATCTTTCCTTCACAGTCCCTTTTTCCACTAAAAGTTTGGACGAAGATTTTTTCTTCATGTGTGTCCTCCCTCCACAATGTTCTCTCTTATTCAAATTTTTCTATGTTCTTTCTTATTCAGAATTCAAATATTTATAAATAGCTGGACAAAATTTGACAATAATGGAGCTTATCCCAGTTATGTATGGTTGTCCTAGGTTCTCCTTTTCTTTTTTTTTTATCTTAGATTGATTATGAATATATGGGACTGCAAGGTCCTTCCCTCTGTTGAGGGATTAGAGTAGGCTGCTTTTTTGTCTTTTAACATTTTGTGATTATTTATTATTGCCACCTTTATTTAAACCGTGTGAAATTCTTCTCATGGCTGTTGGTTCTCTTTAAAAATCCTTCTGAAGGGCTTTTAGCAGTATGAGTAGACTGTTATCAGCTGGATCTTCTTTATTCTTTTTAAAATGTAGAAATCTGGGAGCTGTGACTCCCCTTGATAAAAGCTTTGCTGATTCTTCCTTGGTGGGTCCTGCCCACCTAATGTTGTTCTGAAGAATTGTGATTGTCAGGTTTATTTGTCTGTAGTTCCTGAATGTCACTTGGAAGACTTTAAAATTTTCAAAATGATTTCAACTCTTCTTTTCTTCTGGTATAGAGGCATTTTAAGGATTGAGAGTTTGAGGACTATTTGCTACAATTATTATCTCTCATGCCATTTATATTGTTGGGTAGCCAAGGGGTGGGAGGTACATTGTGAGTGAAACAAGGATCTCGGTGCTTGTATTCCTGCTCGCCTAGAGAAAAATAAGACGACTTCCTATTCTCACTCAGAAAATTTGTGCTTTTTTTTGCCAGGTATTTACTTGGTAGCTCACAGAGGCCACACAAACACTCCTGAAATTTCAAGTAAATTTTTAGGTATATATCCACTTGCACCACTTGTATTTCCAAGCTACAGGCTAAATTAAAACTTTGACTCTTGAAACCATTCTTGTTTCCCAATATCCCCTCCTTCCCTCCTCTCCTTCCCAATTAAAACACTGCAATAGATAAGAGGATTGCTGCCCTTTCTAAGTTGGTGTTTATTACTTCTTCTAATTTGCAGTTATAGCACATTTAAAAGTGTCTCCTGTGGGGAGAGCTGCTGCTTCCACATTCGTGCTTTTTTACTTGGTTGGCTAATACAACATATTTGATCTCACTTGAAGGATGATTTTCCAGTTTACAGAAGAGCTGATGTGAAATCTCACAAATAAGATTTACCTGGGATTTAAAAAAAGCGCTGTACTGCAATCAGGGTCTGCAGTGCCATAGTATTTGCAACATTCCTTGTGAATCAGATTCTATGAAAAACAGGGTCCAGTCCCAGCTGATAATACAGAAGCTACAGTTGCTTACTTTGGCTTTATTAGGTATGGTTCATTAACAAAGTTGGGGTGGGAAATGAACACCAAGTATCCTCAAGAAAATACTAAACTTTACTCTGAGGAAAGTGGAAAGAATTTTGATTTTTAAATGAGAACATTAGCAGAGCTAGGCTTTCTTACAGACGTCCTGTTTTATACAAAGTTTTGCTCAAAGCAATGTACTATAGCTGCCATTTAACTATTTGTTACTTTGATTGTAATCTCTCATACTTTGTAATGAGAGCATGAAAAGCTGTGTCTTGTCCTTGGTGATTGAGATGATCCACATTTTTCAGCATTAGGACGTGGCACAACTTTCAAAATCTCTCTGACAAAAATCCCTGGTTTAATTCCATGAAACATCTGTATTCTGTTATTTTCGATATTAGGTGGAAGCCCATGTTATAAGAGTTCATTTGAAATTTCTAAAACTCAGGAATATTCTACATGCCCAGCAATATGGTGGCTGCTTAGACATGCACGTATTTTTCTTCTATGAACTTGGCCAATTGAGTTTCTGTTGGCTTGGCTTGCTTTGTGCCAAAGTAAAATTAATCAGGAGTAAAGGCATTCTGACTGACAAGTTGGACATGCCAGGATGCTGCAGATGTAGAGGTGAGGGAAATGTACTATTTATATCGTTTGCTAATTCCAAAGTAACAATGTGCAAGTATCTCACAGGCTTTCGTGAGAGGTCGGTTGTGGAATGTTTTGGGGAGATATTTCCAAAATTATCAAAGCTGGATTTAAAAAATTAAAGTGAAAATAATAGCTTCTAAGTTGTGGGGTTTTTTGAGAACTTGGTCTATATTGATCCACTAAGGTTTTTATTATTGAAATTGAGCACTGCACTTTAGGTAAGTTAAAAAGAATTAGAAAAATCCTAGCCCACTGCAATGAGCCCCCACAGAGCTGCAAAAGAGAAGGCTCTACTTCAACTTAGATGCAAAGTGGAGTTTTTTCATAGCACAGAATATCTGCCTTGAGAATTTGGTTTAGTTATGGGAAACAGGAGAGCAGGTGGTAAGTTGGAAGGTACCTACAGAAAAGCTGGTAATAAATTTTCAAACAAGAATGGAAAGAATATCTATGGGGTGGTTTGCGTGCTTATAGCTACACTAGTGAATTTATAATTCATGCCACATCTTCACGGTTGCAAGTAGTCTTTGAAAGAAGAAACCACTTTTTCTTTTACAAGATTATTAGAAAAAGAGATTATTGCTTTTGAAAGTACAGGAGCATTCAGTTAAGAAAGTACTTGCTTGGAAAGTAACTGCTGTGACTCAGCATGTAGCTACAATGGCCTACTGGAGCTAAATGTAAAACAATCAATTGATGGCCTTGCATATCCTAAATTGTTACCTCCTGCAGCCCTTGTAAAGAAGTCACTATGGTGGCAGCATTTCTGCTGGGTTTAGAGTCAAGCGGTGCTCAAATGCAGAACCATTGGAGTGAAAGGGATATGTAAGCAGACACACAGCTCTGAAGTTTCTTTGATGGTATGGTAGGACTGCCCTCTGAGGTGGAAGAAGACTGCAGAGTTGCCATTTTTAAAGTTGTAGGTGAGACTCTCAGCTGTTCTCACAAATAAAAGTGGAAGTGCAGGACTTGCCTGCAAGACCTTGCTTTGGACTGATTTTAGTCTGAGTCTGGCCTGGTGATAGAGCCCATGAATTCTTATTTTAGAGCCTATAATACTTAGAGCCTCTAAATACTTATTTTCTCTTCATTTCTCTCAGACCTTCATAAACTGCATTGCTGCTGCTTGATTTGTTTCCTTTCCTGTTTGGTTTGTTTGGGTTTTTTCCATCAGCTTATGTAAACTTGAGCTAAAGAGTGTAGCGTGGGTTTTGTATTTTATTAAACAGCTTAAAGCAAAACCCCTTTATCCGATATCTAGACTTCCTGATCTTATTAGTAGTGTCTTGTTCATGCATCACAATATTTTATTATGCAGTACTGAAGTACCCTGTACTAGTGTTGCTTGTTTATTCAGCTTTTACTATAATACCTGTTAAATTGTAATGAACGCTTTGAGCTAAGTTACCATTTTAATAAAGCTGTGCCATGATATTTAAGGAACAAGTCTAATGCCTTAGAATGCGTCAGCCAAAGGCAGAATTTGTATTCCTGCACATCATTTATTCCAAAAGTAATAATTTCTGGTAATAAGAAAATGAAAATGAGATGATGTGCGTTTAAAGACATTAGGGTCGTGGTCATGGAGTGAATTGTTGGCTATAGTCCAAGTCTTTTTCAGCAGGCTGTCTTTGAGAAGGCTTTTTTTCTTCTATTTTTCTCCCTTGACAGTGGCTAAAAGCATGAGCTTTAGGGAGAGCAGAAGGCTAGAGCAAGCCTGTAATGATTATTAGACAGAATATTCTCCCACCAGCTAACCATTTTCACTGTAGGACTTCTAAGGCTGAATTTGGTTTCTATTCATTTAATGGCTTATTTTGTTGTCAGGAAACTCTCTGTGGAGGATCTACTATCACTGTGCCTTCTGTTGCAGATTTCTTTTGAGTCTCTCAAGCAATGCTTCCCACCACCTCTGATTTCAGGGCTTCTCTGAGGAAAAAGACACTGACCTGATTTCCTCTGATATTTAAAGCCTCCCCTGTAAGTCCTCTGATACCAATACATACACCGCTGAATGGATGAAAAGAGATAAGAATAAACATCCTCAAAAACATCATTACAGTGGATGAACAGTGAAATAATGAATTATGCAGTGTTTGCACACAGTAGAATATCATGCTTGTGTTCTGTCATTCTCATTGTAGTAGATTATTGTTTGCCATGTGCTAGTAGAGCAAGGTTGAAATACTAGGTGTACCTTATGTCTGCAGTTTCAAGAAGAATAAACACTGTGTTGAGTTAGTGAACTTAATTCTTCTTCTAGAGGAAAAAAAAATTGCAAAAATACTTTAATTTAGGAAAGTGCACAGGAACCTGAATTTCCTTGGTGTTGAAGTCTTCCAAAGTTACCTACTCTAAATAGTAAGTACCATAAATATATTACTACTGCCGTGGTTTTTTGTCTTTGCCCTGTGAGGATGCTTACATGCATATATATAAAAGGAGTTTACTAATTTTCAATTACAGTAGTAAACTGGTGATCTGATTTTACAACGTGTGCCTGCCATGTCTAAGCACACAGGCTGTCTGTTCAAGTGTTAATGCACTACTCATTTTCTGAAGTTACACACATGTTCTTCACTCAAGGGCTGGGTGGGAGCCTTAATCTTTGTGCTCAGTGGTTCCAGGAAGGTGTTGTGGATGCAATCTGGCATCTGTGTAGTGCCAGATGCAGGCCCTGTGTATCATTAGTTAAACATTGAAATGGAAATCTTCCTTGCAAAAAGCAGAAAAAAACCCTTTACTTAGCATCTTTTAAAAGCAGTTGTAGGTAACCTCACTTACAGGTTATCAATAATTTACAAGTTTTCTGTCTTCTCTGAGTGTAGAATTTTCTTAGCCTTACAAAACAAGCTGTGAGAGATGGAGGAAGGAAGCATGAGAAATACAGGTACATTGTTCTAAAGAGAGCATTGTATTTTAAGCTTAATTAAACGGAGAATTTCATGTTGTTGCTCTGCTAGAAATAAGAACAACTAATGTATGTTCCACTTTAATGGGGTTTCCTTTGAAAACGTTTTTGCATGTGCTCAAGACAACTGCATTTGCTAGTCAAGAAATAAATGAACTGTCTTTCACCTGGATTCATTATCCTGGAGATCACTGCAGTTGTAGGGAAGATACAAGGTAACTGCACTTTCTAACTGCCCCAAACCTCTCGAATCAATTTTTTAGACCATGCTTTTTTAATTTTCTCATTATTAATGTCATTCTAGGGTGCTATGCCTATTTATTTGAAGTAGCATGCAAATTTTACCTCAAGTAGTTTGAGTTCAAATAGTTCCAAGAACAACATTCATTGCAGTGAATTCTGGCCACTTTTTGCTTAGGCTTATCTATGAAGGAAATGTTTCCTGAAACCTCTTATTTGAGAGGAATTACTGAATCTTTTTTGTATAAAACAAATAAAAACCTTACCCTAAAGGCTACACAGCTGCTTACTTGTTTACTGATTTGGGGGAAATAATGTCAGTGGAAGGGGTATTAAAATATTTGTTGAAACTGTTGCTGTAGTTTATAGAAATAGTTTTTTTATTAGGACATGGTTTAAATGTTTCAAACAAATGTTTTAGTTCAGACAGATCTGATGTTCACCTTGTTTCTTTCCCTGATCACCACTAACAGAATCAGCCAGCCTTGCAAATTAATTGCAATTAAATATGAATTCAAAGGACTTTTTGGCTTTTATCTTCCTGGATATGTTCCTCATCAGGATGTGAATTGCTAACTTGCACCTACTATTTTTCTTGCCTTCTAAGGCAAAAGGATTTTGCTAAAGTATTTGAAACTAGTAAATGAAGCACAGGCATTGGTAGTGATGGCAGACATGTATTTCTCCACAATGAGAAACACAAACATGTATTTCTCCATTCTCTGCCTTTGGCCTTTACCACTAGGGGAGAAGTTGTCTCTTTGGCCTTTATATTCATGTCTTCTTTATCAGGTTTTCCAGCTGATTTGACAATTATTTCCAAGTTCGATGATGATTTTTATGATATTGGTACTTGTATATCCAGATTTAATTGCAGTAAGTTCATCATTCTTGTTTCAGATAGGTTTTCAAGCTCTCCTGCTATCTCATAGATGCCTGGCATGGGCTCAGTTTGAACTCTTCATTTTTGTATTCCCCCAGGGTTTGAAAGAAAATACAGAACCATCATACCCTGTGTGATTGTATTACCGTTTCTAGGGATAGCTAGACACTGCCAACAAACAGCCTTTTCTGCTGATCATGATGCTCACTATAACACATATTAGAGAACCAAACAGGCCATTTGCAATCAATGGAAAAAAGTAGGATGCTAAGCTTCAGTGAGCACTCAGATGATTGTGGATCAGTTGTGCAGAGAATTTGCAGAAAGTTAAAACAGCTTTTAGTACATTGACTGTTTACATGAGTTTAATGCAGTGGATAAGCTGTTGATGCCTTTTGCAATTGCATTAAGCCCTGTATCCATTCCAATCTCCTTGGCTTTACTGCAAGGACCAGCACAATGGTGTTTGTCTCTTCTGTAGCCCCCATCTCAAAACTGGCAGGGTGTGTGTAATGAACAGAGTTGGTTAGCTGCTGCCTCTAACAAGATGGGGCAAACCTTAATTGGGAATGCAGGCCAGGTGTAACTGGGTGTAGCCCTGTGGATATTTATTCTTTGAGCTAGCCAGGAGAATCTGGTTCTCTGAGAGACTGGGAGGAAAGGTAAGTGCTACTGCTGTTGTAATTGATTTTGGTTTTTTCATTGGCCTTCAATTTAAGACAGCAATGATCTGGGCCTTTTATTGGAAATATTTAATCTATTAAGCAGTAAAGCTTAATTTATACCTTATAATTTAATTAGTGTGTGATTATAAACTCACTTAAATCAGGAGCTTATTTCTTCACAAGATATATGAGAAACCAAAACCACTTCCTGAAACCTTATGGAGGATTAATTTCCTACATTGCATAATCCTATTGATCCTTTTGAGTGAGCATCCTCTGCTACCTATAGTAGTATCAGGTGTCTTGAGAGAATGTACATCATTTCATAGACTGGAAAGCTTTTTTTTTTGTTGGTTGTTTTTTAAGCATCTGTTGTGTTATTGTTGTTTGCTTTCCAAGGTAGTCTCATGCTGTGGCAGCTTTGTTCAAATATGCAATACTTGTATTATTATGCCAAGCAGCAGGAGTTTTTTGATCAAAATGCTGAAATGCCAGAATATATCTATTCTTCTGCTTGTAGGGCTTTTGGTCTACCATGAACCCACAACTCAGTGCTATTGGGAATGAAAGTCCACATAAATGGCAATTAAAATCTTCTGAAAAACAAGAGGCAAAACATACTCCTCATACTGTCACCAGAAGTTGGGAATAAAACTCTCTAACATTGTAGTTTCAGTATTGGAAAGTGGCATCGCTTTTATTTTCAGCACTGGGTGTGAGGGACACATCTTCCCCTAACCCATGTGGAGCAGCTACCTAACAGACAGTTTCAATCTATATAACTTATACAAATTCATTATATTTCCCCAAACTCGTGCATGTATGCTAAATATCCCTGCAATTTTTTTTTCATATTTAAAGCACTTCTCAAAGCTTATTTACATCAGAGTAATGGGTCTTTTAAGAGTCTCTGGTGGTTGTTTGGGGAACATACCATTCCTCAAATTACTCTTTTTTGGTCACAGGCCTCCAAAAAGTTTCTTCTCTTTGGGTGCATCCCAGTGATGTGGTCTGGCCAAGATATACATTCTTAGCAGCCTTACATTCTCAGGCCCACAGTCTTAAAGGCTAAGATAACCACTTGCACAAATTAATACAGGATTAATACAGGGCTAAGCACTGTCACTTAAAGCTGAAGGCATCCATAAGACTTAAACACTCTTTGTTACAATTAAAGATTTTCCCAACAATGCTAAATGCATTTCTCATAATAAACAGCAAAGCATTTTTAATTTGCATAGATTTACTCTAGTTTGGGCTTTTTCTTCTCAGATGAAGTAGAAGATCTATGTTTGTATCCTCAGTAATATTATATAGCTTCATGTTGGTGATCACAGTAATGATGTTCAAGGAGGTGTGTTTCTGAAGAGTTAATTTTAGTCCTGCTGTGGTTATAGTACCCTATGACACACAAAAGACTAATATGTTCACCTGCTGTTCCTCCTGACGGAGAGTTCCTGCAGCAGAGCCACTTTTTCCTTCCATTAAAAAGTTCTTGCCTGCATGCCTGACTTTTATTACCATTATAATGTAAAACAACATGGGTGAACTTAGAGAGTAGTGAAATATAATAATTGTGAGAAGGCCTTATCCAGTACCCCAGGATTTAAATGGATTTCAGCTGTCAGTATTTCTCCCCTCCACCTGTCAAACTGATTTTCTTCCTATTGGCATTGAAGAGCAATTGTCACTGTTCATTTAAAGCAGATAAATTTCCAAATATGTTTCAGGCTTGTTTGTAATATCTAAGAGTGAACATCTAAAAAACCACTTGCCTAGGTTACAATAGGAGTCACTTGGACAAAGTACATTTGTGAATATATACAGATACATACATATATATGTTGTTGGTGCTTTCTCAGGAAACATTTAATAATTTATTTGACTGGATTATATTGTTTCGGTTTTTTTTTTAGTTCATGGAAGTTAATGAATAGGACTGTTCTTAATGAGAGCAAATATCCTGTTGGATTCCCCGTGTCTTAAGATACAGTACTTGCTTCTTCACTGCCTTGCACCTTACATTGTTTTATCCTTGCACAGGAGGGGGTGTCAAATAGTATCAGTGCAAAACAGTACAGGCAATGGCAGAAGAGTGGATGACAGCAATACTCAAGACAAGCACGGCCCTAATTGTTTATTGCAGTAGCATCATGCTCATAAATAAATGTAATAAATGTATGTCTTCTACTAAACAAAGCAGAGGGGTTAATTTATTTCTTGGGTTATAGACATGATGGATCTCACATGTTGAGCCTTCTGATGTTGCAACAAGCTGGTGATTTATAGTTTGTCATCTATAATTAAGAGTTCCCAGCAGATGTGTTTATTACTCTTACATAGCACCATGGCAGTAAAGCAACTCCTGCATGCAGTGGTTGCACAAGTATATGACTGAGAGTCTCAGCACAAATGAGTTCAGTCTCTAGCTCATAACTGACTTTTTTATTGCCTTCAAATTGAACTCATTTTCTTTGACTGGAGCATGCCAAGTTCAAATTAGTGTCCTTATCTTATGTGGTTCTAAAACTAATTGACATAAACCCAAATTTTTGCTTTATTTTCTAGTAAATTGGGAAAATGCTTTAGGAATTCAGGTCTCTAGGAGATAAAGTTTTCCTGACTTTCTTATCTGTATTCTGTATCTTCAGATATCTGCGTGATTTTCTCACTTCTTTTGACTGCCTTTCCCCAGGTACCTGGGTGAAATGGGCGAAGTTGATTTGTATTCATGTATTACTCTACAGCTACAAAGCTGAGACTGAGTGTATAAATTTTAAAAACAGAATATGTTATTGCTTTTCTTTGTTTGATGTTTTTTAAAATACATTAGCTTCTGTGGTCTTTTTCTTTTTCTTTTTCTTTTTTTTTTTTTAATGAGTGATGATGTTTGATGGGAGGGAAGTTTATTTCCAGACTAGTAAGATAGCATACTGTTGCTTTGAGTTAATTATGTATTCACAGCTTCTTTCTACTTTTCTTTGGTTCAGAGTAAATATTAAAAAACTCACTGTTTCAAAATCTTTACATTTGCTTTTGCATTCACCATAAAATTAAATGCCTTCTAGATCTAATAAAATGGATTGACATAATTTTTAATTATATAAGTGTTTGTTGGTGGAGCCGGGTGTAAATATGAATTTAATACTAGGAAAAAAATTTAATGTGATTTCTGGAAGTACCAGATTTTTACTTTCTAGAAAGAATAGTTATTAGTCTCTCATTTATTGATTGCTAAATAGATTTGTTTGATGTCCACCCATGTTTATTCAGGTTGGCTCCTGCTCTTGCAAACTGCTAGCTTGTTTTCTATTGTTGGGAGAGCAGCAGGAACTTATTATTTAAGAACAGAATTAAATAATACTTACAATTTAAGGGAGACTTCCTACATTCTGCAGCAGCTAACCTTTTTACACTTTTCAAAATGTTATTGTCATAATGAATACCTGAGACTTTGTAAACAGTTTTCTGCAGCAGTCAGTAACAAGTGTTACTGTGCAGCACATGAGAGATTGGTTTTTGCTGGAGAGGTAAAAGTCAGTGCTGAGTAAAGGGGAAGGATCTCATCCCTCAGTCTGCTGGCAGGACTCTTCAAATACCTTTTATTATTCTGCTCACTAACAACAGAAGCCCCTCTTCTCTCATAGAATGTTATCTTAAGCCACATAAAGCGATATTCTCCAAATAATCACAAATAATTTTGATTAATTCAGTTCTGGCTTTGAAGACTTCTAGGGTCTGATTTCATATCAAAGCCATATAAGCTCAGTTTTACCTTGGCATTTTTGAGCAGAAAAACTCAAGGAGTAATTCAAGCACTTAAGTCCCTTTGAGCACATTTATGTCCCTAGCCTGGCTTTCCAGCTTCCCAGGGAATCCTGAGGGCAGCTCAGAGAGAGCCCCTACTTTGCATCATGGAGAGACTCTTCAACAAGATTTATCAACCAAAGGATTTACCTGGAAAATAAACTCCTTTGAAGTAAGGCTGCAGCTTATTTTCTATTGCACTGACAACTGCAAAATGCTGGCAGTTTTTCTGTTAAAAGTTCAGCCCAATACTGGTATTTTGAATGGTCTTTGGTAGGGCATGAGAAGGGTGCAGGAGTGAGAATAACCAGAATGCCTGCAAGTGAGCTGAGCAAAGTCAGGGAGCAGAGAACATCAGGTTTGTTATGAGAGGAATTGAATTCAGAGTTGCTTTTAAAGTCTTAGTAGAGCACTTTTCTGCTGAGAAGTGCTTATTCAAGTTCAATTTGAAATATTTTGCAGAAAGAAATCTCTAAAAAAAACCCCTTTTTTGATGGCTAACATAATTATATTAACATTGACATATAATAACAGTTTGTGTCTAAGATAATTGAGAGAGTGACTGTTAGAGTCAATATACGAAAAATGCCTTCCTGTAGGATTTGGGAAAGAACCGACTGTCAGCATCTTGCAATGATTAAAAGTGCATCTATATATTTGCCATCTCTTGAGGGCTGTTACAACTCAAAACAGCACTGACTGTCACCACAGGGAATGAAAAATTTCTCTTTATAAGAAGTCTATTTTTTGCTTGATACTCTTGAGTAATTCTATGTAATAATTACTCTCAGTGGCTACAACAAATGTACCTGTTGTATGCCCATGGCCTGTTTGTGTCCTTCTGCTCATGGTGCTGTTCTGAACCTCTTGCAAGTTGTTTGGGCTTCCCTCTTCATTAGTTAGTATTGGACTCAAAAACTATAAAATGGTGGGGGCCTGTGTTATGGCTGAGTGCAGAGAAGAAACTGGTTAGTGACAGTTTCTTGAAGAGACAACCATATAAAGGGAAGGGACCTTCCCCGATTTATTTATTCGCCTTGCTATAACCAAAATGCCACTTGGGGATTGCTCTGTTGGATCAGGATCAGTCCCATTTCTTCCTGGGGCTGTTTAACGAGGGGATAGATATTGGTAATTTTTTGAGGAAGAATCTGTGTTAGGGAAATAGAGTAAATCTTGAAGCAACTAGAAATTGGCCGAACTCTGCTGAGGATGCAAGAGGTGGGTACCATTGGGTGGTGCTGCTCTGCAGGGCAGGTCTCTCCTCCAGCAGCTTCTCTGGTACATCTCAGACCTTCAGCAGAACCCTGGAGCTTGGGCTGGGGCAGGGGAGGAGGATGCAGCAACCTGCCTGTAGGAGGAGGGGAACAATCTGTGTAGAACCAGGAAAGACAGAAAATAGATTGATATTTCTGTTTAGACACCTGTCTGGAGCTGGTGTTTTAGGTGGAAAACTGGCTTTTACAGCTACAACACCCTTTTTAAAGATGAAGGATTGCTGTGGAGGGGAGGATCTACCTAACCAAATGGGGCAACAGCACCTTTGCCAAAAGGCTGGCCAGCCTCATGAGGAGAGCAACTTGGGAAGTAAGGATACCATACGTGAGGATGCAGAATGGTGGTTACAAGAGACACCTCAGAAACAATGAAACAGGGCAAAAGACACCTGTATAAAAGGCATGTACATGAATGTGTGAGGCCTGGAAAACAAATGGGAGGAACAACCGCTCTGGTTGTGGTCACAAAATCTACAGTCAGGCTGCATCACTTGCGAAAAAGGGGATTGATTTACTCCCTCTACGTGTCACGTGTGTGGCCATATCTAGGCTACTACATACAGCTTTGGATAAGCCCCCTTCTCAGTGCAAGAAAGACATTCAGCAGGGGCCCCCATGGTGGTCAGGGTGGCAATGCTTGCCCTGTAGGAAGAGGCTGAGGGAGCAGGGCTGGGAGCAGGGACGTACTTAGGGGTTCTTAGCAGCAGGCCTGCATGCTTGTGGAGAGGTTATTGAGGAAAGCGACCAGCCACGTATGGGCAGGATGTGAAAGGCAACTTGCAGAAGCTGAAATAAAGGGTTCAGACCCCATGTGAGGAAGAAATATTTCCCTATGAGGACAGCCCAGCAGGGAAGCAGGCTGCACTCGCTTTGGTGCATTTTATGTAGTAGAAATTGGAGTAGCTGCAATTTATCCCAGTTCTGTCTTGGTAATCTAAGGAGAGTCAGGAGTGATTGACGTGTACCTAGCTGATCTTATCTTCATGTGTGGATCAAACGTGCCATGTCATCTCATGGGCTTTGGGGAATAATATCATGAACTGCTTTACGCTTCTTATTTTCTTAGTCATATGCAAAGTTGTCAGGGAATGTAATGCTGGCCTTTCTGAGGCTGTATCTTTTCTGTTCACAAATTCATAAATGCAGTGGATATGTTTGCCTTTCTTAACACCTTAGAAGTGTTCCAGTCTTCTGTTTTAGAAGGAGGATTATAATAGGAGGATTATGCTTGTAGAAGTACAGGGAAGCTAGTTCAGCATACAGCTCTCTGAAGTTATAATTTGGTTACTAAATCTGGTCTTTCTCATTTGTTAACCATAAGTGTAGAACATAGGAATTAATTTTGCTCAAATAATATCTGAATTTGCAGATGTAGGGATTTCACCATTCTAAATATAATATTTTGATTTTTCAGTAAATGAAAGCTATATTATATGTTCTGGGAACAGTGCCTTGATCACGCACTTCACACACTTAGCATGTCATAAATTATTTAGACAATTCCATTTTAATATTAGAGATGTGACAGTTCTATCCAAAATAAAACTTCAGTACAGACAGATTCTGCCAGTCTGGCTTTAGGCATCTGCCTAAAGTGCTAATGTAAGAACTTGTGATGTTTCAGCTCAATTTGTAGAAGCTATGTAGGGCATTCAAAGCAAGAGATAATAGGATGGACATAGCAGACTCCTTCAATCATACCCAGTCCTCCCACAGTACTTTTTTGCTCTTCTCAAGTATAAATTCAAATTCATTTCAGAGGAATAGAGATTTCAGAAAGAACTTATACTTACCTTACACATTACAAATAAAATTTGCTGCTGCTTTGCACATACTGATGAATTTACCTTGGATTTTTTGGGTTACATCAGCCAGTGAGCCAGGGGATGTAACAAAGGTTCATCTGTTTCCTCACAGGAAAGTTAGTGCAACAGAATGCTGATTCAATTATCTCCAAAAGAGGGTACATAATTTCAATGGTGAATAACTTTCTAGATATTCTAATCTATTTCTCTACAGTACAGCATCAGCTTTTTCAGACCTTTTTCTTGACATCTTCACTAGTTTGACTTGGCCGTGGGATGTGTTCTTGTCCTTGATCTCTTCTTGCAGAGATTTAGTTGCTAATTGCATGTTTGACAATAGAGTTACATATTTGGTACTGGGGAAAAATCTGAAGCAGACTTATGGAACATTTCAGCCCTCTTTTCATATAGCTTGCACCATACCTTTTTTTCTGTTTTGTCAAAAGAATCTGTATTTTTCCACTCCTTGTGGCTGTCTCTAAATTGTGTCTTATGGGTGGTAACTGTTGTTGTTCTCTGTCTAGAGTAATGTATAGAGGTGAGTATTGTTTCCAGAGAGATTCACAGAGTGGTTCACACATAATTTCTTTTATAAATCAGTTTGGGTTTTAGACTGGGTTTATATTTTTAGTCTTGGTATGAAATCTGCGCACCCACGCACAGGCAGTTACATATATCCTGTGCTTAGTTTGGGGAAAAGGACCCCAGGGACCAGATTATGATACTCTGCTTTTTACTGTACTGGAACATGGGATAGGTCACATTCGGTAAGGTCACTGATTTACCATTGAGTTAGTCTCTTCATTAAGCTCCAACACATGACTAAGGAATTGAAAACTGGAGCACAGATGAGGCTAAAGAGGTGAAGCTCCAGTCAACATGGTGGGCAAAATGCTGAAGACCAGTTTTGGGCCTCTTTTTTCTGTCCTGTGTAGACTACCCTGAAGGTGAAAGAGTTTGGTCACATATTCAATAATTTTAGCTTTAATATTTCAGACTTGTATGTGGTAAGTGTTAACATAAAGGCTTTGGAGGACAAAAAGAGCTGATGATGTAATGAGGCTGTTAAAAAGTCAATGAAAAGTGAACCCAACCTTTGTGTAACCAAAGTGCTTTACAGACTTAATCCCCAAAAAGAATTTGGAACTCTATGAGCATATTTTGGCTGCATGGTTTAAATGTGAACACTGTTCTGATTTAAATGTGCAAAAAGTCATGCATAATAGATATTTTTCCCCTTAGCTAAAGCCTGATGAGACTGTAGTTTAAATGTTTGACTTAATATCTAAAATCAGAATTTTACAGGGGTTTGCTATCACACTCTGATTGCTCAGCTACCTTGATGTTTTAATTAGTTGGCTGAAGATATTTTCAGTCTGATCGTAAACATGAATATGTACCTTGCTGAATTTGGCAGGCATACGAGTTTCTTTGCTTTCTTAGGACTGGTGACAGGTTAAGCACATCTTTGAATAACTTCTGTAATTGTGGCAAAATGTGGAGTGCCTTCTGCTCCTTGAGCAAGTTTTTTTTACCTGCACAGTTGGACAGAGCAAAGATGACCTTCGATTTCTAAGCTGATAGCAGTTTGCCTGATAAAGAAGGTGAGGGAAATCTAAATATCTCATACTGGAGCTTATGAAGACCTCTAGATAACCAGCTCTGGATGGTAAAATGCAGTATTTCTTATGTGGGAGTACCCTGCTGGCTTTGGTGTAGGTTACCTAATGTTCTCCTTTCCACATTTGCAGATACTGCTCAGAGTGCTTGAGCACTGCCCTGACTTTGGCTGTTCCCAAACACTGCCCTGACAAGGTAAATCTAGTGCTGTATTTGGAATCATCTGGAATGTTTATGTATGAGTAAGAACAACTGGGTTAGTTGTATTGATTTGTGACTAAGTCATTCAGCTATTGATTCAATATGTTACTGGCAAGTAACACACTGCATTGCAGAGTTATATGCCTGCTAATCAGCTCTGTTGTTCACTACTGACTGATTTGGTTTTCCTTTCTAATGGAAGCTAAATCCTTAGCTGGAAAAGGCTGAAAACATATTTCTGTTGCTACCTCTCAGTTTCTAACCCTGACACAACACTTGCTGTTGGGCTGATTCTTGCCATGCAGCTGCATGCCAGGGGCAGTGCAGTTGGTGTTGAAAGTTTCACTGGGCAGACAAAATTCAGAATGCTTTAGAAACTTTGCAATATCCTCTGAGAAACAGGTCACTTTTCTGATCAGCTATGTACTGTATAGCCACTTGGTCCTCCTGGCCCTCAATTGGCAAAGCATGATGTTTTTGGGTATGCAAGGAAACAGAGCATGTGCCTTAGAGCCTTAGTGCCTGCAATTGTCTGTGTTTGGGTGGGTGCTTCAGGGACACTCCCTCTGCAGCTGGGCTGGGCTCTGCAGCAGCTTTTCTTCTGATTTGTACAGTTGCATAATAAATTAATGAAAAAGGCAGAGTGGATATGCTATATTAAACTATCATTGTCCTGTATTTGGCTGCTCCTATGGGATTTCACTTGTACTTGGTTTTTAAGCAGGAAGCTGAAGGGACAGCCCCTGAGATGAGTGCCTGCAATTGGCACTGAGGTTCAGGGAACAGTGAGCTTGTAATGCTTTTTCATGTCACTTAAGAGGGATCAGAAACCTAAGATGAATGAACTTTTTTCTTTTTTTTTTTTTCTAAGCTGTCCCTTTCTTCTTCATTTCTTGCAATAATTTTTAGGTTCTGTAAAAATAGTTCCAAGTAATGCACTATCGAGTTGAAAGGCCCTCTTGGAGAAACTGTGAGAATACCACACTTCTGCTGGCTCTTGTACCAACGCTTTTATGAAAGTTCTCTGAATGCTAAAAAAAGCTTTATTTGGAGGGAGAGACTTGCCCTCAGTGAATGTGTTTGACTTTCCCTAAGGCTATTAAGCAGCTAGTACCTCACTGAGAGACCAGGGGACAAATCATGATACATTACTGCAGGAATTCTGCTTTTCTTTGAAATATAGAAAGGCTGCTGCATCAAAGAAGTACTAAAGTCTTTTTATTTAAAAGGGTTTATTAGAAGTGAGATACTAAACCTGTCCTTGTTTGAGTCTCAGTGTTTCTGTACTGAGTTATAGCTGTAACAATTACCCTTGTACATTTCAATTTACCACAAAAATTCATGTAATAAGGAATTTTAAAAGAATATTATTCCAGTTACCTTTTCTTTTAAGGGAGCACGATGTCTTATGAAACTATAGTGTTTTGGACTAGAGGCTTTTCTTTTCCAATGAAGGCTTTATAAAACATGAGTATGTGTCTTAAAGTATGAGGTTGGCTTTTGCTTCCCTGTTCTAGAAACTTAAGATAGATATTTGAAAACCAAACTTCTAGAAATGATGCAAAGATGATTTTTATTATGCCAAACATATTTTAAAAAGTGCGGAGTTGTCATATTTTGAAAATATATGTATGTATGGATTGGTTGAAAGCTTTAAGTTTAGTTCAAGGTATATGTTCTAGGTAAAGTGCAGTTGATTTAGTAACTGTTTGGTATGCAATAGCAATCCGAGGTTTTGCTTGTTTCATTTAAATATTTAATTCTCAATTTGTTCTACTCCAGCTGTAGTGAAGATATGAGGAGTTGAGCAGCAATTACTGCAGTTGTCACAAAATTAATCATTAATGTAGGACAGGCAAAGTGAAAATTACACTTTCAGCACTTTCTCTGACCTGACAGATACCCTTCAGTTTCTGCTGCTGTCGGTTACATATGTTCCCCTTTGCAGTGATGGACTTTCCCTGGGCTTCAAATAACAGGCACGAACTATGAGTCACTGCTTGCTGGTAGAGGATGCAGACCTTGCAAAGAATTCAGCTTGGCTTTTAGACCAGGACTCTGAAGTTCTTTCTTTTGCCTCTGGCAGAGAGGTAAAACGAATGAGTGCAGTTTTCTCCTTGTGAAAATAAAACAGATTTAGCTATTATTTGTAGTAACAACTATCTAGGACAGTTGGTTTCAAACTTATTGATTTATGGAACGAGGAAGAATTAAATTCTGCAGTAGAGTATTTAAAATATATTGAAACCATTTGTTTTTTAAACCCGTGGTTTTGCATTGTAACATTTTTGAATCACTATTTTTAATTGAAGCCAAGTGCTGAGTTCAGAATGAAGAAAGTTACATTAGAGTTGATTTGTTAGGCGAAATGACTGAAAAACTGAAGTCTATGCATGAAACTGAAAATTATGTCAAATAATTTACATAATTTTTTTTTGGTTGTTTTGGTTACAATTTTTTTGGAAAAAAAGAAGCTGGGAAAAGGAAGTACCCAGAGAGAAATTTCTTCTAATCCTCCTATTTGAAAGTCCCTAACCCCTTCTAAAAAAGGAAGAAATCTGCTGTCTTACTGTGCTGGGTGTTCTAGAGTCTGCCTGACAGGCGGCAAGAAGTCTTTTGATGATCAGCGAGTTGCTTTTGAAGTGGGAGAATCTGGATGACTAATAGCTGGGACCATTTTCAGTGATGTGTAGCCTCACTGATGTGTAGCAGGAATAAATATTTCACCAAACTGGGTGATGTCTCAGATTTGTGTTTCTTGGTTTTGAGGATGCCATTCCATCCACCAAGTAATCAGTTTAATTGATGTTCTCTAAGAATTGTTTGCTGAGAAATCGTTGTGTGTTTGCTTTTAATCTATTCTACCAGAAACGGCCTGGAACAAGCTGGCAGATGCTTACAGTGACTGTGCTCCTTTCCCTTTTGCCTGGTGCTGAAAGTGGGAAGAGAGCTGGCTTAGATATGCTGCTTTCTAAAGGAAGAGTTTATGGAATTCATGACAGCTAGGAGAAGAGATACATATTGAAAAGCAAAAGAGAAAATAAGGGACAATGATAACTGAGGAACTGTAATCTGCTACTCTTATTTACTTTAGCTGATCTTAAAGCCATTGGCTGTTGTCTGTATACTTTTATAGTGATATTGCAGGAAGTTAGTGGTAATCTCTCACATTAGAAATGGAGTTGATGAAATAACTGCAAGTCTTGACTCTTTCTGAAGAGCAGTCCTGGCTGTGCTCCCTCCCAGCTTCTTTCACACCTGCTTGCTGGCAGAGCATGGGAAACTGAAAAGTTACTGACTTAAGGTAAGCCCTATTTAGCAACAATCAAAACATCAGTGTGTTGTCAATGTTATTCTCATACTAAATCCAAAGCACAGCACTGTACCAGTGACTAAGAAGAACATTAACTCTATTCCAGCCAAAACCAGGACAGCAATGTTGGTTGACTAGACAACTCCTTACTTCGTGTTGGTGTTTGGGCAGATTTCTGAGAGGTGTGAGATATATGGATAACAAGGAATAGGACAAATTGAATCTGAAACCCCTTTATGTGTGTATCTGAAGTAGAGACAACATTGCCTTTATTAATATCTTTACCCCCCTTCACACACTCGATGTGTCACAAAATAAGAAATCCTTTAGGTCATTCCTCTGAATCATGGCTGCTCAGCCTGAAGAAGCTGCACTCCATCAATGATCCTGGGGGAGGTATATGTGTGTAGGTAAAAGAATTTGAAAATTCCAACAAACTAATTTAGCATTGATTGTAAACAATTTACAGACTTCTGAGTGCTCCTTTGACACACCTGCTGACATTGCACCTAGGTCATGTTGTACCTGCTTCACATAGGAGAACTTACTGCTTGTGTCTCATCTGAACTTTCCATTTTGCTTATAGAAGAGCTAAAAGTGGATTAACTTCATTGTTCCATTTAAATCTGACCCTTTATAAGCCATTTTTATAGAAATTTATTCTTTATTCAAACAGTATACTTATTTTTGTTGTCCAGCAATTTTCTCAGTTTTCATTCAATTTCTCAACTAACTGACTGTGTGAGGATGAGCCTTGGTAGAACGTGTACCACCAGTAAATCCTTGCATTGCAGATTTGCTTTTGCAAGATCTGCAGATGCACATCTAGATTTCTTCTCTTCCCTAACTTTTGGGAAGTGTGGGAATCAAATACTTTCCTGCCTGGAAGATGGAGTTACATTATTATATTGTTGACTATAAGCTGGATGAGAAATTTGGGCTGTATTTTGACCAGTCATTCTTTAGGATAGTTGACTCATCATTTATGAGATCAAACTACTACTTCTCTCATTTTGTAATATGAATGCGTGAAGGGAAGAGGAAGCCGTCTAAGTAATTAATTATTATAAAGAATCCATAAGAATTTATTGATTGCTTGCTTGAGGTTAGTGACTCAAGACTTTTGGCATTCAGTCCATCACTTCTGCATTTTTCTACATGCAGGGGATAAACATAAAGTAATTTTACATTCCTTGAAATCATAACACTCTTGGAAAAAAAAAGCGTGTGTTTTTGTTTTGGTGTTTTAAACTGAATTGTACATTTTTGAGTCACGACATTGTTTTTCCTGTTGGGAGGAAAAATTAATGTATGAGCTTCTACCCATTTTTCATTCTAAAGTAAGAAGTACTAAACAATTACATGTACAAAGATGTGATTTTTATTATTCAGCACAGCAGCATGCTGGTCTGCAAGTAGATCTGCTGATTTAAATGGTGTTGTTTCTGAATACTGCTAGAAGAGTTAGAACAAATTTGGAAGGTCGTATTTGATTCTGATGAGGCTACAGCTGCAGAAAAGTGTTCAAAACATGTACAAGTTGCAGAACATGGCCTTATTACAAATGGGTAATTATGCAGATGTGAGTGTGGTCTTCCATGTGTGGAGATGTCCTCCTTCAGTAGAGAAATGATACATTTTAGTGGTATACCACCTTATATCAAGGTGGTGTGCAGAACATTTCACCTATTTTCTATTTCAGAAATGGATTGTTCTTGCATTTATTTCAAAATTCTGTTCAATGGGTTTGTACATAAAATTGCAGAACAAAGATTATTTTTCTTGGTTATCTGTTATAGGCCATTCACAAGTAGCTCTTGGAAATGAGGATTGGAAGTCATTAGGAAGAACATCTTTGTTCTCTGTCGTGTTACTGGGTAATGAACTGTTTGTTGAATAGCAGTGGTGAGCACCTGATGGCCACCAGCAGCTGATTCTCCATAAAAATGATAATACTTTTACATAAATAAGTATTGATTTCATTTTCCCTCTGCCTTAGGGAATTATATGATGCTTATTGTTTATTATCTCTTCGGCTAACAGAAGTTGGTAGTGGAAATACTGATAACATGGATTCCTGAGTCTGTCAGGAGCCTGGTGAATAGTCTGTTGGATGAGCCTTCCCAAGTCCAAAGGCCCCTGGGTGTGGGAAGCAGTGCTGTGTTCAGTGCTCTGGCAGCCGACTTTTTTTTTTTTTTTTTTTCCTCCTTTCCTATCTGTGGAGAAATACAGTAAACTGGAATGATGAACTCTCTTAATCCTGACTGGATAAGGAATGTCCTTCTTGCTACCATAAACTTTCTCTTGAGAAGCCTTTGCCTATTACAAAATGGACACATTGGTCTGTAATATTACTAGTTCTGCAACTATGTATGAAGAAGGGCTCAGTCATCCAAATTACGATGCTTAAGTATTTTTGATGCTTAAGTAGGAAGAAGATAATCCTTTCCTTCACCTACTCTCAAGTATTGAACCCGAAACATTCTAAACATGTTTCTTTTCTGTTCATCTTGACTTTCTCAGACTTGAACTCGTGCTTTTTCTAGGAAGTCTACCTTTGTTTTGTAACTCTTTGTGTCAAGCTGAAGATCTTACTTGGCCTCTGGCTCTTCTGGGAGCGCAACTGTATCCTATGCAAAATGTCTTATTTCCACAAAAGCTAAGTCTCACATTATACCTGTTGTTTCTGGACAGATTTGGGTTGATATATCAAAAATAATTAGAAAAATAGTTTGTAGTACTGTTCTTTGCTTCACACAGGAGAAGATGTGATGTCAACTGAAGAGGGAGTTAAACATCAGTCTTTATCCTTGACTCATTTAAAGAAATTAATTATTGCACAGAGGTGAGGGACAATTGTTTCTTCTTCATTTGAACTTTCTGCATGTTGCTGTGAATGTGGGCATGGGGCAAGATAAATGTCACCTGATTTTTGCTTAGCTCTTCAAAACGCAGCAAGGGCCAGGGAGCAGGGGAGCAATACCATCTAAGAATATGGACTGGAGCCCTGGCTTCCCTTTTAATGGTCAGTTGTTCTTCAGCCTAAAAAACTGGTCTCCTGCTTGTTCATTGTGTTCTTGATAATGATGTTTCTTTCTACAGAGGGCTGGTAAGTCTCTTTTTTCTCCAGTAGAGTGCTGTCAGAACATTTTCCTAATCAGTGGAAAGACAGGAAGAAATCTGTGAAACAATCACAAGAGTTTTTGTGGAAGGAGAGGGATTGCTGTGACTGCTACGTGTTCATTACCCTCTAATGAGACAAGAAATGTATTGAAGTATCTAGACTTTCACAAGAAGTAAGTTGGCCTGATGGGCAGGAAGAGAGAGCGATACATTTTTATAAATAAATTTCTATCAGTAAACATGATTTTCTTCATCGAAATGAAGAGGAAGTGTGAACCAATACTATGTTAAATAGGATAAATGTTAGCTGGATGCAAATGCAAACTCAAGAATGTTTTTTAATACTTCATTGAAACAATGGATTAATGTTTATTTCTGATGACTAAATCCATTAATAGATATATTTCTTACTAACTTAGATAAATGAGCTTTTCAGGCAATTTTGTTATTCCCTCAGGACGTGGTTTCCACTTGCCTGAATATTGCTCTAATTAGATGATGACACAGTATCCCAATAGCTTTTTTTTTTAAAGATATGGGACCTCTGCAGCTAGACAATAAGTTTAGTTTGGCTTCTTTGTTTTTAATTAATGAAAAGAAGGTCTTTTGTTTGAAGCAATCAGATGATAGTCTGGGGATATGAAGTATTTAGTACCATCCCAGGTAGGGTAGAACAGATAGAAGAACTTATGGGAACTGCCTTCTGCAGCAAAGATCTTCCATACCTTCTAAATTCAGTCTATGTTCTCCATTTTTGTGGCTCTTCAAATAATTAAATTCTTATTTTGCCAATTTAAGAATTGCCCCACTCCCTAACTGGCTTTCAAACAAAAGTGATTGTTTGAAGTTCTATTACAAAAATCAAGGGGTACTGAGGAAGCTGAACTTCTTAAAAACAGTTTGCTAGGTGCAGTTAATGGAAACCTATAGAAAGGTTATTAGATGGTGCAGGCTGTTCTTCATATTTGTGTGATAGCTCATGACTGTAATGTGAGCTACTAATGTGTGGCTGACATGGGAGGAAACAATCTGGCTTTAGATAATGGATCTGCAGGGAAAGAAAAAAATCCTTTTGAAATCAGCTACAAAGCTGAGGCTACAATGACAGGCTGCATTTTCCAACAACTGTTTAAAGGGTTTTTGCCTGACATAAGGCATCACTCTGTTTCTTCCACCTCTTTCTGTGACAGTGCTCACTACTGTCATTGCTCTGGTTCATGAGCACACCAGAATGAGAGTCCCTGGGTGGGAATTACCTTGCTTTTCTTACTACCTGCTGCATGCTTGACCTATGTAGAATCATTCTTAGCACATGTCAACACAAAAGAATGACTTGTCTAGCTTTATCTAGAGAATAATATTGGGCACCTACATTTAAAAATAAAGACCATAAATCTTGAATTATGGAATGATAAGGTTGTATCATTTAATGTAGGGAACCAATGAAGGTCATCTAAGCCCTGATTGGAGCAGGGGCTGAATTAGCTTCAGAGTTAAGTCAGGGTACTTATGGCCTTGTCCTGATGAATTTTAAATAGCTTCAAGAATGTAGATCCCCAGACCTCTCAGGGAAATCCGTTCCAGTGCTTATCCATACTCACTGTGACCCTTTATTCCCTTTTATATCTAGCAGTAATGTGCAATGTCACAAATAGTGACTATTGTCCTTCTCCTTTCACTGTGCTCATCTGAGAAAATGGTGACATCTTCTTTATAACCATCCATGAAGTAGAAGACACTATATTTATACCTGAGATCTTGAAGTTAGGTTTGATCTGAGTAGAATTAACAGGTAATATTGAGAACGCATGAAGAGTAGAGCATTCAAGCAATAGAGATGGAAGCAGAAGTCTGGGGATTGGGATTTGGGATACAAAGGCTCAGTCTCTTGCTCAGCTTCAGTCAAGGTCAAAATGTAGGTCTTTCTGCCTCTGGCAAAGAGACACTGTTAGAATTTTAGTTTGTCAGGGGCAAGGCCAGGATTTCAGCATCATGTGAGTTTACAAAATCTCCAGTGCCAGTATACGGTACAACCTAACTTTAAGAACTATCATGAGACCAAAGGTAGTTGTCTGTTTTCATGGGCAATGATAAGGTGATATTAAGTAACTATTTGCTTTCATAAAATATGTGACTTGACAGGAATGTTGATATGGGTTTTGACTTAGTCTTAGGGGAAATTGATAAATCAAGAAATTTAAAAGCTGTTAAATAGTCTTGAAATTTTGAGAATAGGCTCATCAACTGCATGTAATTCTGTTTTAATTCCATTTTCCCTAAATGAAACAAGCCCTTTACAGTCTCATTTTGAAGGAATACAAACAGTGAGTTCAGCAAATGAGGTGTATAAATGTGTGAACAGGACACAGAATGTCAACACAGATATGGCCTTTTTTGCTTTTGCAGTTGTCACTGCCAAGGGAGTAAGTGACATGCAGCATTGGCTTCAGTATCATAACGTGGCATTCCCCTATGGCAGTATCCCAATGAGGGAGGCAGAGTTTCAGAGTGAGAAGAGCAGAAGTAAATATCTCCTTTTTCTCTCCCTTTTTAATGAGAGATTTTGTGATGTTTTCCTTTGTGTGAAGCATAATCTAAGGCAATAAATTAAGTGCTAGTGAAAGACTTTCTTCTAGGGCAAGAGTTTTCAGCAGAGGGGAGCACAGAGAGCAAGGATGCCTCAGTGGCTACAGTGCGGGTCTTGGAGAATGGGGCTTATTTAACTTCTTTCTCTGAGAGAGATTTGTTATTAAATGGCTCTTTCCTCACTACCTGTGCTGTCTGAAGGGCATTGAAAACAGAAAGCTGGAAGGCTGAGAAGGGCACAGATTGTTAGGTGTTGAAAGCTATGTTGATACTTGTATGATAGAAATTCTGATTTCTAGTCCCAGCATCCTGGTGGAGTGGTGTAGGAGAATTGCCCAGGTTCAATGGGCAAAGATCATCCATAGCCTTTATGCAAGGGAATGGTACCACCTATCATTCTCTGGGTACAGAAGTAACTTGAAATCAGGGTAAAGAAGGAGAGGTCATACCATTTTGGCAATTTCAAGGTACATAGCTTGAGAGGTGATCTGGATCATGACATCTTACTAGTCTTTCAGAATCACTAGTAGGTGCTGAAGTGAAATGCTCCCCTGAGCAGTGCTAAATTCCATCAAACCTGTAAATGCTGAATTGTGTTCAGTCTTGCACAGGACTGAGATACACTGCCTTACCTTGAACTTCACTTCAAAGCATTAAAGCAAAAATTGAAAGTTTTCTGAAAGTTGATCTTGTGATTAAAAAGAAAAAAGCTGAAAGGGTTGGGAGGGCTGGCTTTTATGAGTCTGTGTGGGGAAATTTGTTTTCATTGTGTCTCAATTGCAAAAACTTCAAGAAACTGCTTTTCTATCAGAGCTGGCATGCCACCACCTTTATTGTTTGGTGTACCTCTGATTCCATCCAAGTCACCTATTGAGTATATGTGCTCTTTATTTCCTGGCAAGCAGGAGGGTCATCCTTCATATAAGCCATGGTGATGAATTGTCTGGAGAACATTGGAAGAATATAAAATTTACTCTAAAGAACAGTTAGATATTGCTCTGTCTTTGACCTTGAGGTTTCCCAAGTGTTGGTTGCATCTATGATGATGACAGAATAAGCAAGAGGGTTATTTTCCCATTGTTAACCTGGTGCACAGAATGGGGCATGCTGTCATATGCTGGATCACCCAGACCCTACTCATGAGTACGTGCATAGTTTTGACAGACTTGCTTCAGTGTTTACATCTTTTTTTTTTTTTTCCCCTGCGCATAATAAAGTTATTCAGCTGTTTAAGAAAGAGTATCTTATTTGTATCTCAACAGTAAGTTTAATTTTTTTTTTAAGCTCTGATATCTGGTCTCAATGAATTACAGAAATAAATTGCTTATTTGAATGTAAAACTATCTGATTTTGTGCCTAAGTTTATGCCTTATCTACTTTTATGTATTTTCAGTCCTCATAGATGCAAAAGTTGAGACTTCTGCACACCTTGAGCTTGGATTTCAATAAGTTTTATGTATTGATTTGCAGCAATGAAGGTCTTTTATTTTTGTCAGCTGGTCCTTTCTTAAGATTTTTCTTGGAAAACTTAGTGATATACTGTCATAAAAGAAAGAAGAATGTAACTGGAATTAAGTGAGTTCAAGATAACTTTTTGGTTGCTACATTTGGTTTATTCTGATTGCTCAGAGAGCAAAGGTCTGACAAGAGATCTTTGATTAGGTTCTACATTTGATAAATGTTTTCAATATGTCTATTTCTATTACAGAATCCAGAAAACGTGCAAATCTTTTTCTTCACCCTAGAATGCAGTCCCACCTCTTGGTGTCTTGATGTGGACTTGCTTCAGGGTACAGCTTAGTCATTTATTTGTAGGTGATTTCATCCAGTAATTGTGACTTGTAGGAATCTGGTTTTGAAAATATTTCTTTTCAGTGTCATGTTCACTGACTTCCATTTCAGTGTTTCCGCTGGTAAGTCCAGTTTTCAAATGTCATTTGTTCTTTTCTTGCCCACGTACCTGAATATACTCACAAGATTTTAAATAGAGAATTAAAAAAAATAAAGTAATAAAAATCAAGTGCTCTGACACGTGACCTCATTGGATTTGTTCAAAACCATGTGGGAGACTTTTAAAGTGTTAAAATGCTGCATTTCTGATACTTCTATGGGGCGAGAAAGTAATTGTATCTAATTTACTGGAAAGAACTGAGAAGACTTGAATATAGCCATGTTCTGGATGGGTAAGATTAAATTGGACCTTTACAGCTGAAATAATACAGCAAGTAAATGCCTTACTTTACTGACTCGCAGAGCCACCTGTATCTATTAAGATACCAGGGCCCTCCTGAAGTCAGAGAGAATGGTGCTGGTGGGTGGAACTGTGTCTCCTTGGTTTGCACGGTCTCTCGCTGCAGCTGGAACAAAATGAAAAGAAAATGACAAATACCAATTAGTTATGGCTTTTTGATGCAGATGAGACTTGGAAGACACCTGGCCCATCTCTTGCTGAAATGTTTCAGAATGAGCCTGGTGCTATATTTGGAGCAGAACTGTAACTGGACAGATTATTTTCTGACTCACTCTAAGCCATTTAAACTGCAAGGCTCTCATCCTGCTGAGTGAACGTGGGGTGAATCTGGCTGCTGCTGAAGAAAGTCTGTGGATTCACTATGCAAGAAAAGAGTGCCATTAATGCTTAATGCCATGAAGCAGTTGCTATACCTGGTGACTGTTTCAGCTGTTGTAATTTAATGAAAGAGGGGTGTGCACATATGCACGTACGATTTGTGTATATAGTTTGATACAGAGGCATGGATTATAGTTTGCCTGTGGGTGACTGTAGATCCTTTGGATGAAAGATGATCTGCTAATGTGCTGCTAAGTTTATTAATATCCAGCAGAGCAGCTATTATCCATTTTATCAACAGATTACAGTGGTTGGTTTATGGTTCCTTTTTTGCCTTCTCATGACTTGTCAAATTGCTTCCAACTGAGTATCAATGTTTCAAATCTACAATACCTGCAGAAGGCACTGCAAGTAGATAAAATTAATCTTTCATGGTGCAGCCGATTTTCTTTGACTGCAAAACACCAGCGCTTTCTTAGTGGGAGGCATTAATGTCTATCTGCATTTGTTTTTTAAGAAACTCATAGATTTTTACTGAAAAATTCATTGAGCATCACTCTGACTTAGAGAATTTGCTGTATTGTATGACCTAAGTGCTGTACTTGTCACTCGGCAATCCAAACAAGTAGAGCATGCAGATCAAAACCATGCATGGAGTTTTGCTGTGGAGTTTACTGCTGGAGAATTTCTTTTCTTGATGCAACTCCTGAATTTTGAGTAATTGAATAGGAATGATTGAGCATACATAAATTTCCAATGTATTAATGATTTTGGAACTTGTTTCAAAGCTTATTGAAAGCTTATTTGTGGAAGAGTCTTTTGGTTTCTTAATAGCTTCAGATGTCTAGTAATTAATTCAATGATCTGCATTATTCAGAGATCATTGGTATTTCAAATATGTTATTTGAAATTTGACAACTGTAGTGGTTTGGTCCAAAACACACATTACTGTTTACCTTCTGTGAGATAAGAAGAGCAAAGCAGGCACAAAACTTGAAAGCATATAAAGAAGTTTATTAATAGACCTAAAAGAAGGAAGAAAAAAACCAAAATAAAATCATACCACACCTTCAGAACACTTCTCCCCCACCTTTCTCCCTTCTCCCACTGACAATGTAAAAAGACAACCCTTGAGATGTTCAGTCTGTTTACCACTTCTATAATAACCTTGTTCAGTTCATTTAGGAAGAGGAGTCTCTCTTGCTCATACCATGGAGATATTATCACAAGGAGACAGCCGCCCAGGTTGGTTCTCTGCTTGCATCATGTGGGAGTCCCTTCCCATGACTTGCAGCTTTTCCCACAACTGCTTTTGAGGGTCCAATCTTGAGCTACTGGGGTACCATTTTAAGGTTGAGGTGTTCAGAAACAAAAGTTCTCTTCACCCATCTCTGGGAGCATTTGATCTCTAAGAATAGAGGCCCTTCCCTTCCCTGGGAGGAAAAGGGTCCTCATCATCTTCTTCTCTATGACCATCTCTGGGAGTATTTCTAGAAACTGTGGTCTTTTCCTTCTAATTGGAGCAAGAGTCCTCATCGCTTTCATCTCTCCCTGTCCAAATGTCTCCTCAAATTACAGCTGCTTCAGCATTTGCTTATTCCAGCACAGGTGCTTTTGCTCATAAAGTACAGTTTAAGCGCTCCACCCCCATGCTTTCATGAAATTACAATGGGTACTCTGATATATCATAGTCCATCACCACCATAGCTTTACAACAGAATTTCAGCTTTAAGCATCTCCTCTTTCTCCTCCCTCAGGTTTTCAGCTCTTCACAGCACTAAAT
>NW_008246059.1:3981844-4018986 GCF_000691975.1 Corvus brachyrhynchos
AAATGTGGACCACAGAGGCGGTCAAAATTCTAAGTGGCTTAAAAAATTGTCCATATTCAAACTAGCCAGTTGATCAGTTCTGTTAGCTCATAGAGGAAGCCGTAAGCACCTCTTTGCAAGAAAATCACTTCCGGGACTATGCTTGCTAACCCATGACAACAACTTTTACCAAAAAAGAGCTTTTTATGTTGCTTATACTCTGCTTCTCTTCCTTGGGCAAAGATGTCTGAATTAATGATTTAATGAGTGAAGAGGAAAGGATATTGCTCACCATGGTTAATTACTACCAGATGTCCTATGCTTGCTTTGCTACCATTCATCTTCCTAAATCTTGGGAAATTTTTTGTTGGTTGATGCGTCTCAGGATTAGCTGGGAGAGGACAGCCACTTGTGGTGTATTGGCCAAATTGCGCTTACCGTGAGAGCCTTTCCCAAACAGGTTTACTGTTGTCAGGAAAGCTGTTATCAGGAAAGGTGCTCCCCATCTGCTCTTTCTTACTGTGGAAGAGTTTGTGCATCCATTTCTGCATCATATTCTTCTTCCTTTCTCTGGCATGATAGGAAAAGGTATCTGCATGAAAATAGTATTGCTCCAAAACATAATGCGCAATCAGAGCTGCTGCAATGGACTGCTGCAGTTCCGACTGGGCCCTGATGTGAAATGTCCTGGGAACACTCCAAAAGCACGCTGAGCACTGCACTGGCTGCTAATGGCAGCACTTTGTACAGTCATCCATGATGGATGCTGGTTAGTAGGTCATCTTCCTCTCAGAGCTGTATCTGGTTGTGGCACTACTTTAGTGCAAATAAAGCTGTAGACTGGTTTTACAAAGGCTTAAGGCTTGACTAGTGGAGCACAAGCAATAGAAAGTTCTCAGAATTTTTTTTTATTTTTTAGTTTCCATGAACTGACATAGATTCAGGGTATTTTAAGCTGCTGAGGTACCCTGACAGGACAGTTACTTTCTGCAGACAGACTGCTTCAACCTCAAAGGAAAACCACTGTGCTAAATAAGCTTCTCAGTCTGTAATGTGAATTTTTGAGAGTCTTAAAATTACTGTTAACTGCTGTTCCAGTCTGGTTTTGTAGGCTGGATATGGATCACTTGTATGACAACATTTGTGGATCATAACTCAAGTGAGTTTCTACTTTATTCCTCTGGATTTAAAACATGTTAAGATGGCAAAGAGCAAGCAGGCTTAGGGATGGGAGGAGGATGAGGACATAAGACTACATGTTAGAAGTGGCAAAGCTTGCACTTCATGAAAGTAATTCTGTTTCTGCTGTAAAATCACTTAACAGGGCACAGGAGATTTTTTTCTTTGGAGATTTTTGAGCTCAAGGCTTTTCACTGGTTATCACTGAAAACATAGATCAGCTGTGGCTGTTTGAAATCTCTGTACAAACTGAGAATTGAAGGAACTGTTACTATAATATTCCCAGTGGAAGGTGCTTTTCTGCTAGTGTGTTTACATAACTGAAGAGGATGGTAGACATGCATGGACAGCCATGAATGTGATAGGAACAATGTTAAATTAGATTGCTGACTCTAGCTGGTTGCTAGGATCTCTGTGAGTGGTAGGTGCTAAAAAACATTGAGTCTTCTCTGGAGCGCTCACAAAAATTGGACTGTTACACCTATAATGGGAAAATACATACATATAAGTATATACATATGTATTCAAAGAAAGGTAGAGATAACGCAAATGGCAATCTAGTAGAATTCCACACCCCCACCCCTAACCCCCAATTAGTTTAACCTTAAGTTAATTTCTGTTGATTTACTTTAGTAGGGAGAGGAAAAAGAGACAAAGAGAGAGGTTTCAAAACTTATGTACTCCCTCAAAAAACTATAAAGTAAAGGATTTTATTTTGTGAACAGTCTTCTGTATTGTGAAGTATACCCTACAGTGCAGGGAATATTGAAAGTAAAGCTGTCCTGCTGTCTTTAGTACTTTCATATGCTCTACAATATATCTGTGCAACTCTTAGCAGTTGGAACCTTGCCTAGTTTTGATGGACTGGCAAGTGAAGTAGGCAGCTGTTAATGTTTATTTTCATCCTTCATAGAACCATAGAATGGTTTGGATTGGAAAGGACCTTAAAAATAATCTAGTTCCAATTCCCCTGCCATGGGTAGGGACACCTTCCAATACACAGGAA
Organism: Corvus brachyrhynchos; assembly: GCF_000691975.1. Classification (NCBI taxonomy): domain Eukaryota; kingdom Metazoa; phylum Chordata; class Aves; order Passeriformes; family Corvidae; genus Corvus; species Corvus brachyrhynchos. The sequence continues at coordinate 3,984,009 of NW_008246059.1, forward strand.
TGCTTGTTGGGAATAGCAACACATCCAGGATGGATGTTGGGTTCTAATAAAACCATAATGACAGTGACACTGGCAAAAGGCTCATTGTGCTGTAATAATCTGAACATCTGTATAGAATAATGAGTGACCGCTAATGTTTTAGTGTAACTTAAGTCTAGCTAAACTACTATTTTTTTTTTTTTCTTTTCTATAACTTTTCTTACTTCTTGGTTTTTATGAGGAGGAAAACTGAGTATCTTCTTCCTGAGACCAGTGGAGGTTAGGTGACAGCATGCAGATATTAATGTCTCTTGTACATAGAGACGACCTTTACAAAATTATGTTTTCTTCTTTCAAGACTTTAGGGAAAAGTAAATTCCTCCTGTTCCTAATTTCCAAATGTGTACTGACTTGCGTTTGGAACTAATTAAAAAAGTTCGAAAGTGTTATCTTGTGTAGCAATATTGTGTCAAGGTGCATGGAGATAAAAGTTCTTTCTGCCTGCTCAAGCCTACCAAGCAAAGCCTGTGAATTTCTGGTGAAATCTTTCCTACTCTGCGGCATAATTGCATTGTGAAAATGTTATTTTATTTTAGCTGTATAATAACTCCTGCATCACAGGAATTGCCACAAATATTTTTTCCTTCTTTTCTGCTGTTCCCTCTTTCATTCCATTTATCTTTTATTCTTAAATAATCTTTGATAATTTACTTTCTGCAAAGTTTTTGCTGTGTGGTATTTAACAGTCTTACTGCAGTGTCAATAAACTTTTTTTACAGTATTCAAGATGTAATATCAATAGAAAGAGGTATAAAATCTTTTTTAAATTTGTATTTGTTTGTTTCTAAAATCCTGCACGATTCATTGAAAAGCAAGTGGATGAACTATCTTTAATGCTATTTTGCATTGGTGTATTTGCCAGCCTTCCAAATTAGATTGCTTGAAAATGTCAGAAAATTTCCACTTTCTGTAATCCTCAACTTCTGGCTGACTCTCTGATTTTGTCACTTTCCAGCTATGATATCCTCTAGGCAGGCCTACTTTGAAGGGCGGAAGAACTTTGGCAACATGAAAGGCTAGAGAGGCAGGAAGGCAGTTGAAGACCCCAGGCAGAAAGAAAGACCTGGACAACAGGGTGGTGAAGAGGCAGAGATGAAAACACAAAAGACTCATACCTCAGCCTTTAAGATAATGGCTCCTAAATCTGTAGAGTGGAAGAGCCGTGTGTCACTGTGCTCTGAAGGTCTGCTGCTCCTTACAGCAAGGGGAACCTTTTCAGGACAGTAGGAGCTGCAGGGCTGTTACCATGGCAGAGCAGCCCCTTTGATTCTAGTAGGGATAATTCTGGAAAGTTTGAAAAAGGTGGCAGTGGGTAGAACCTGTGAAGTCAAACACTGAGCTGCACTCTAGAGGCACCTAGAGTCAACTAGTGGATGTGTAGTTTGTCATGTATTATTTTGAGAATCCTTAAGACAGCATTACTTTTTGTAGGGGATCAAATTACTGAGCTGCACAGCTAAGGAGGGGCAAGGACATGCATTCAGTCAATTAGTATTTCAAACTAGAGAAGCATCAGAAATACTCTCTAACAGTCAAAATGGAGAGGTATGTAGTTGCCTCCTTTCCTGCTCCCCCCCGGAGCTTTTTATATTCATAAGGCAGCATCTTTGTGATGCTGATTCCTGTCTCTTTACAGGTCAGCAGGGTGTTCTTCGGGAATGATGATAGGGTACAGTCTTTACCTGTGATTATCTGTCTGCAATTATCTGCCTTTTAAAACTGTTCAGAACAGGAGATCATCACTTTACCTTCACCTGACAAATGGACGGGGAATGTTTGCAAGCTGCTAAATTTGAATAAAAGCCTTTTAGAGTGAGTAGTTATCATGGCTGACACCAGAAGGCCACTGCAGGGTTTGGGCTTTTCGTATTCTCTGGTGTATTGCTGCAAACTACAAGAAAAACAGAGATAAAAGGGAGGAGATGATTCCCCTAAAACATAATAGAACAGCAAAATGTTCTAATATGGCTGGCAGGTTTGCTTATCTAGTGCTATTTTAAGCTAATGAAAGCAGTATTTCATCTTTGGATCAAGGTTTATACATATTCTTACAGTTGTGAGGGTTGTCAAAGTAATTGATGTACTGCCAAAACTGCAGTGAGGATACAAATAGATTTTTGTGTGGGTTGGAGTAGATCTCATGGTAATTTAGTGGCAATTGGTGTGTGTAGGAAGACTATTTAGTCCCTTGTTCTGAGGTAAAAACAGTGCATTTGTAATGTAGATCTTGAGGAATGTTGCCTTCCTGAATAGGGCCAGTAATTTATCTAACTTTGTATTTTGCTTGGATCAGTGGCCAAAACGACAGAGGAAGATGCAACCCTTTTAAAATTTGAGCTCTTGTGGACAGCCTGGACTAGCTTCTCTTTGCATCTGCGTATGAGCATTATGTTTTGTCCCTTTCACATGAGCAAAGTTCTGGTCCCTGTGATCAGCTGCTGGTATGGACGCTTTGTGGGAGAGTGAGGAAAGTATTCACAAAGCTTTCTCTAGGTACCTAGCAAGGAAGCAAGGCAGCATGCTGACCTTCATAATCCAGCATTTCCTGTGCGCCAGCAAACAGCTGTGTGATCTTTCTGGGTGGTGTGACTCTGTTCTCCTCCCTGCACATCCTTGTGCTACAGTGCAACTGCACAATGTCTTGTCTTGTGTTCTGACCCAGACTACTCTAGATCAAGGACTGGGCCAGAGCATATGGTACTTCTTCTCTGTGCTTCTCATTATAAGAAAAATGAGGCTCAAAGATGAGGGAGAATTGAACCCCTTCCAGATCTTGTTCTCTTACAGACCTGTACAGTTACAGTGTGGATTTCTACTGTAAGTTCAAAAGTATTTCTAGGTCCCTCATTTTAGATACAGGAAAGTGTCTTTGTGCACTTGACAGAGCCATTTTGTGTTAATTTATACTGCCTAAGGGTGCTTCTAGTTAGGAGTTAGTGAAGGCTACCAAAGGTGTTAAATATGACTCTGTGTTTCACTGAATTGACAGATCCTTATATTTCTTCTAGTATCAAAAAATGTAATGGTTCTGTTGCTGCTGTCCAGCTGAACCATGTTTTTTGCTCTCTTGAAAATAGAAACCAAGCTCTTAGATACATGCAAGATGTATTATTGCTTTCTAATAATGTATCTTAAATTCTCTGGGGGTTTCTTTATTTTGAGAAGCTTCACTTTATGTTTCTGAAGCTATCCCTTTTGAACTAATGTCCCTTCCAAGTAGAAGTGATGAGATCTTGTGATGTGTCAGAGAGAGGCAGGCAGAGAACTGGTCTAGAGTTTTGGTTTCTTTTTTCCAATGAAGAATGGCAGGCACACTACAGGCAAGAGTGAGGGAAGACTTTGAGCCCAGTAAAAGATAGCCAAGGACAGATATGGGTGTAAATGACCTGATAAAGGTGAAAGAAGAAGCTTACTGTGTTCAGTGACTTCCTGAAGATGAACTGCATAGTTTTTGCTGTTCTTGTTGCTATATGCTTTAAGACAGATCAAGTTGAAACTCTTTTTTTTTTTTTTTTTTTTTTTTTTTGATACTTTTGTCACCAATTGAAGAAGAAAAACTATCTTGAAGCTTTTTGTAGCAGCATTTTCTTTTTAAGAAAAGACTTCATTTCTAGTCAGTGTTTTCTTTTTTTTTTTTTAAATCAGCAAGGTAGTGGGAAATAGATAGTGTTTTGTTTGGGGAAAGTCTACCAGTGATCTGTTTCTGCTATGAAGTCATTAGTCAATGGTATGCAGAGGACTTTTGCTTGTTTTTATTTTGTCTGATTTGGTATGAATATGACTTAAAAGCTTTAAATGCATGAAAAAGCAAAATAAAAATGATAATATTTTCCACTAACCATGCACTATTCTTTTTATTTTTTTCCTTTTATTTCTTTGTTTGTTCATTGGGGATAAGGGCAGGGGCTAACGTTAGGAAGCACTAGTATATTAATAGCTGAACTAAGTGATTTCAGTTTTCTTTCATTTAGGTACCCTTTTGCAGTTGAGGTGAAAGCATACTCAGAGCTGATTTAAGCCTGAAAATAGATTTCCTTTTCTTATTGCTTTTTTATGAACTTCACGGAAATTATCTGTGATCTTTCAAGGATTGTTTTGATGACGGAGAATCACTGAAGTATCAGAGTTGGTATGTCGGGGGAAATCGATTGAGAATAGTTATAGGATTCGGCCAGTAGATGGCGCAGATAGAAAAACTATCTTGCGGAGACCTCGGCGTGAATGAGGAAATTTTGGGGTTTGTGACTTCTAGCAAGGTCTTTGCCTCCCGAGGTAAATTAACTGCTTGGTTTGATTTAATATTTTCTTCTGTGACAGTGAATGTTACAGCCCGGTAATCTCAGCTCTAGAATTTAGAGCCAACTATAACTGCTATAATGCTCAAAACAGTGAATTTGGAAGTAAATTTGCAGCTATTCAGCTCAATGGTTGAATATGCTGTTAGATTAAATCCTGTCTACCCTATAGAGTGCAGATTAATACTGTGGCACATCTAGTCTTTCATCCTTGGCCCAAAATATTTTGGAGCTTTTTAAGGTCACCTGCAGCTGGACCTTTTAAGACATCAGTGTGCTGCTCCAACTTGGTTGTCTTTTAAGCTGGAGGTCCTCATACTTTAAGGACTAACAGTCTCTGGTTAATTAGAATATTGTCTGAAAAATGCTATTTTCCTTGGGGTACTGTGAAAAATTGCTCTGAAAACATTCTTCAGCATGGCTAAATGGATAAGTTGCAGATTTTTAATGCAGCTTTTAGATGCTGTGCTTGGAAACATTTGGTGTGAAGGATCAGCTACTGCAATACATTTCAAAAATATTAGGGGGCACTATGAAGAGCTAAAATTTTGTCAGTATTCCAGAATCTGAGCTTGTTACTCATGGTAAAGAGTGTCATTAATCTGAAGTTGTTGGAAGGATTTGGTTTCAAATTTTAAATTGACACACGTAAAGGCAGAATATATACCTCTGAGTCTGTGTAAAACTGAAAGTACAGTTCTCTGCCATTAATTGACTATTTATTCAAGTTGTTATGTATTCAAATTAATGTTTTTGTGATAACACAATGAAAAACTTCACAGTATTTATGAAATTAAAGGGAATATTTTATGATGACCTGCATCAGTCCTTTAGCCTGTGAATCATGCTACTGGCCATGGAACAATCAAAGGAAAACCATTTCTCGGTTCTTGAGCACAATCTAAAAATTATAAAGATGGGATCAATAGCTGTCCAAGTACTGTGATTTTGTTTGTTTGTTTGAATAACTTTATGGGTAGTGTTGACTATATGTTTTGGAAGGGCTGTTGACAAGGCAAGAGAACTCTGGGAACAGAAGGGAATGGTAGAGTGTAAAGTGAGAGGAATTTTTGTAAGTTTGGCTAAAAGGATGTGTTCAACTCTCTTGATGGATTGCATATTTTTCTCAACACTAAGGCCAGTATTTTCAAAAGCAATTATAGCAGTTGTATACATCAATTTTATGCATCAGGGCACCTGTATTACACTCTTTGCTCTCTATAAATGCTCAATTACTGCTTTGCCTACTCAAAAAAAGATCAATTCTTTCAAGATACTGCTAATTGAACATCGAAAAATTAAGCCACTCAGTATCACTAGTAGAATATGGTGAATTAGGCCAAGCTTGAGGAATAAGCTGATATTAATCATTTTGGCACAGAGTGGATAGGAATAAAGTCCTTGTAAAACTACTGATCCATGGGGTTTTTTGTTGTTTTAGAAAATTTAACCACTTTAGAAGCGTCGACCCACTTTTTGACCCAGTCACATGAACATCCTAGAGGCGTGTTCAAACCAGAAAGCTTTTCATGCTTCCTCTGCATGGAATTGTCTCACACAGATCTCCCATTAATGAATGTTGTGTTTAAAGTCCAAGCAGTGCCCCAAACAGTTCTGCTGCTGTTTTACGTCTGTGAAGTGATCTTGCTTCCAGGATTCCTGGTCCCCTGCTGCCAACAGAGAACACTGTATACTCCCCAAGACTTTCCTAACTGTTGTTTGCAAGTTGCTAACTAAAAACTTGCACTTGTGTGCTGATGCTGTGAATCGTGGTATGCGATACCCGAAATTACAGGGGAATTCCCTGTTTCCCTGTGAAGTGTTGCCTCTTCTCTTCTTCTTGCACTTTGTCTTTCACTATAAGTGCCATTTGCTTGGTGTTCTGAGGCTGGGGGGAATTCACAGGTGCTCTGTTTGTCAGCGGGTTATGAACTTGATGTTCATGGAGAATTTAGGGACTTTTTTAACAAAGAGCATGCTATTTCTTTTGCAAATGTTGCTCTGTCATTGTTCCAAAGATGGCAAGAGACCATGTGTTTTTAATCTTCGGTCTTCTCAGCTCACCACAAGAAGTAGATATGCTGTTAATATCACACAGCTCCTTTAATTAGGTAATTAGCACTGGAATGACAATGCTAAGAAATCAGGAATGGGAAAAATAATAGGCTTTCCAGGCCTTAACAGTCTATCAGTTACTACAGTAATCTTTTAGCCTCATTCCCTTATGAACTAATATCCTCAGTGGTACTGTCATGTCTTTAATTTTATTCCTATCAGTGAAGCTGCACAGCGTAATAGATCTGTCCCAGGTAAGCAGTTTTCACTCTGCAGAATGTAGATGCTTTGCCTACTCAATGGTCCATATCAGCTATTAAGTACTGACAATGGTCTTCTCTGAAAACCTTGTAGCAAACAGCTTATTTCAGTGAGCTTGCCTGGTACAACAGGAATACTGAAGGGTGGGAGGTTTTTTTCAGTTGCTGGTTGGAGTTCTTGATAATTTAGTATTCTGTATCAATTCAAGCAATAGTTGTATCTTTATTGTAAGTGTATTGGCTCCAAAATATGTCCTAACATGGCTTTTTAAGAAATTGGTGCACAAAATGTGACTTGCCTTTAGCAGTTCATCCTTCTGGTCACAGAGTACATTTATTAATCATTCAGTACCTTTTGCTATTTTGCTGGCTGGGAAAACGTTTGAAGGTGCATTGTTTCAGTGTTCATTGGTTTGGCTTGGGTTTTGTTTTTTCAGCATTTTTCTTTGTTTTCCAAAGGGAGAAATGGTAAAATATAGGATTTTCTTTTATGCAGCATATTCTTTGCCTTGTTCTAGTCTGCTGTTACTAAGATGATTAATTGCTCAGGCTGGAAGATAGGACTCTTTTCAGAGAATCCTCTTTATCTGATAGAGGCTAAATTCATTGGGGGTGGGGAGAGGAAAAATATATTGGTTTTGACTTACAAAATAGTTTGTGCATTTTAGAAGTAAAGTTTGAAGAAATCCCGGCATTTCTAAGAGAGGCATTAGAGAAAAAGAAAGGCAGCTCCATGAAGCTCATGTTTGCTGTTTAGGAGCTATTGGACTGCCCTACTTGGCAATGGGAAGAGTTGATTCTGTGTGTATATGGGAGACCTAATTATGCTTTTATAGTAGTGCATTCATCTGCAAACTAAACCTCTGGACCCCTTGCATGACACAAGTCATTCAGTGTAGCATGGGGTGGTGTCTTCAGAACCATCTCCAGGGAAAGCCATCTCGGTTTGTCTCACTGGAGAAGTGTACTTGATGTCAGCTTTCTGGGGAGGAGGTTGGACTGTCATCCTGTGGACCCAGCTGGCTCCTCAGAGTCTCCTGAGAGTGGGGTCATTCCGTATGGATGTTTGCTACACACCTCAGGAGAGATGCTGGATGGTGGCAGAACCTAAAGGAGGAGCTGGGGGAGAGGCTGCTCAGGACCCAGAGCTCTGTGTGGATTTTCACAAATAGTAATTAGCATGGATGAAGGATCATGCTGATCCTGGTGAGAGGTACAGATAATCTTGGGAAGACGATGGCAGAAAAACCTGTTTTCTCTTCCTGTGCTCTCTCCTGAGCTCAGATGCTGTCTGGACCTCATGCAATAAGTGCTATTTGCTGAGAATTTCCTTTAGTCTGGGATTGCGTGTACAGCAAAATGGCTGTAAGAACATAATGACCTGTATGCCAATAGTTATAAGTAAAGGATCCAAAATGATTTCTGACCTGCTTTGTGCCCTAGAGACAGAAGTCTCTATCGTACCCTCTGTTGTGCAGAGGATGGCCTGTGTGGATCCCCTGCTTTTCCTCTCTGTATTTCACTGTGTGCTTCTGCAGGGAGTGCTGAGCAGATGGGTTGGACTGGCATAGGCTGACTTTCAACAGCTGCTTCTTCTGCGGCACGAAATGAGGAGAGATCCATTTTCTTTAGCAGCTGTGAGAGTGCCCCTTTGGTGGTGCTAACAAAAGTTCATCTGCAGCCCTGTCTATGTGGGAATATTTCCACTGGTTTGATTCTTCTCCAAAGCCAGTCCCACTTTCTGTTTTTGTTGCAATGATATCTATGTGCTAGTGAGGAAAGCTACAGTGTCCTAATGTGCATCTCTATGCTCTTGTGACAATCCAAGTCTCTTGCATTGTTGCATGTAGCAGTGTTACAGCTGATCTAAATCCAGGTGGCTTGGCTGGCTGTAGAGCTTTTGACTGGGATGGTGAAAATGAGAGAAAATCTTGTGACAAGGGAAAATCCATTTCCTTCTGTCTCTTTCTTTCTGCCTCTTTCTCTACAAGCTTCACGAAGTGAAAGTTGTAGCTTTCAGATCGGTGTAGTTTCAAATATTATTGCCTTCTATGGTTGTTTCGTGTAAATGAAAAATAAAAACAAGAATTTGGAGCCCTTCTAGAGTAAGTAGATTTTCTGTTTTTCCTTGAACAAAGTTTTGTGCATAGACTTCGGTATTTTAGCAGAAGATTTAGTTTTCTATACTTAATTTGCTACTCCTGCTTGTCTTTCTTATCACCATCCCAAGCTGCTCCTCCCACTCCAGATAAAACTTAAGAGGGGGCTGGAGTGCCAGAAGTATCAAACCGCATCTCTTAGTCACCTCAGAAAGGCAAGTTCTGTCTTTTCAACATGTAAGTTAGAGAACAGAGGAGCAGCACTGGAGGAGAAAAAAAAATTGGGGCTGTTTTTGAATGGAAAATACCCGTCACCTCTATCAGCTCTTCAGCCTCCAGACGTACAAACATTCACCTTGTCCCAGAGTTAAAATATCACCTGATAGTCTACCTCTGAAGCCCCCATTTCTGCTTGGGCTTTCCTGCCTTCCTCTCAGTATCATTCATACCATGTAATTATATACTGAATTACATGAAATAATTACTTTCTGTAAATGGGTTGAACAGGCCATTTTCTACATACTGCTCTAGATGTAAATAATCCATCTTTAGGACAGACTAAATGGTCTCTGGAAACTTTTCCAGCACTTTGTTTCTGTTGTGGGCATGAGAAAACTCTGTTAGTTTTTGTTTACACAATGTAGTTCATAGGTTTTTCCTTTGAAAAAAATGAAAGCTTGTTTTTGACATCAGTTTCTTCTGCCTAAAATTTACTGACTGCTGCTGCCTTACCTTGTCCATATAAGATGAAAGACTTTTGCTACCTGCTATAACTGACTGATGGATGATGTGCTGAAGAAAAGTAAAAATCCAGTGTGAAAGTTGAAGGTGAAAGTTATGTTATAAAGATATCTTTAGATAAAGAGGTCTCAAATATATAGTTATTCCAGGGTAGTTTTGGATTGGATATTTATCAAGCATTGGAAGTGGTAAAATCACTTTCCCTGGAAGTATTTAAATAATATCTGGATATGGTCCTTGGGGACATAGTTTAGTGGTGGACTTGGTAGTGCTGGGCTAGCAGTTGGACTTGATGAACCTAAAGGTCTTTTCCAACTGTAATGATTCTGTGGTTTTATGGATTCTTTACATGCTTTACTGGTGTGTTTACAGCAACATCTGTGTAAGATGCTGTGTTTTGCCCCAGTCTGACTACTGTAAGGTAGGAGTTTTTGTAACTGGTCCATTTATTGTAGTTACAGAACAGTTTTATCAGAGTAACAGTTACATCTGGGGGGTAAACAATAAACAGGAATAGCACAAATAACATACAGTTATAGAGGCATATTGAAATGCTTCAGTAACAAGCTGGATAACAGAAAAGCTGAAATACTCCATCAGCTTTTTTACTTAAGTTGAGCAATTAGATCAGAGAAGTCAATGTCACCTTGTACACAAGAGAAAATCCAGGAGCATCATGGTCTGAAGAGACCAGCTGGAAAGTAACATGATTGCACATTTCTTCCTGCCAGTGATGTCTCCTTGTCATCAGAATTGTCATTATTTGTCCTCTTCTTTCAGGGTGCTATACTTGGCTGCACATGAGATTTTGTCCTGCTTACTTAGAAAATGTATCCACCACAGCTTTAGGTGATGACTGGAAAAGTTGCTGCTCTTTTGTGTTGTGAGCAGTAATGTGGTGACATAAACAGCAATGGATCCTTCTAGGGTGATAGAAGAACTGCAGTTAGCCCATAAACATTTTTTGTCAGATTTATTTTCAATATTTACATAAATACCTTGTTCTTTAAGATGTACTAAACTGTGTTGGGGGTTTCATGCAAACTACCTAATTCAAAATTCCTTCTTGTATTTCTTGTTTCCAGTTGGGCCAGAAATATGAAGCCTGTGTTATGCCTCTATAACATCAAAATTTTAGAAGGAATGTAAAATAGTGAGTTGCTATTTATTTTTCTTTTTCCCCTGTGGGTTTGGTTTCTTGTGGTTGTATTTGTTTGTTTTTTGTTGAGTGTTCAGTACTGTGAAAAGTATTTGAGTACTGCTTCAATCTGTCTGGGACTTCTTCCATTACAAAAGATACTCACTTTTGCTGGTCGTTGGTTTTTTTTGTTTGCTTTTTCTATTTGTTTAGGTTTTTTTAGTCCTGGAGTACCTGGATTTTCTCTCTTTCCCCCTCAGCAGACAATTTTAATTATTGAAAAAAAAAAAAAATTAATCTGGAGTGCTCTCTAGGTGTTATTTAAGGACCTTTAAGTTGATGCTGGAAAAAAGTTATTTCACGATGGTGAAGATCCAAATTTTGGAATCCTTTGCCTCTTGTCTAGAACTGTTTGTGGAAAAACACCCTTCTTATGTGCTGGCTTGGAAGGATTCTGAATTTGTAGTGTGGTTGCACTTGGATTCATTGGCACTGTTGTAAAAGTGAGTTAGGTGGTGCCTAGAGTGTATTTAGGAGTTTAACTGCGTAATATTTTAACCTACGGTGAAAGTAGGAAAATAAGAAAAGTTGAACTATTAGGTTTATACTGAGAACAGAACATGTTAAGTTTTAATGAGTTATCTGGAGCATAAAAGGGAACAAGCACAGAATCAAAGAAGTAAGATTTTACCATTGCTGCAGAAAATAATATCAATATTGCCTTATTTTATAATAGGTATATTTTATAGGATGGCAGGATGTTGTTTTAATATTATTGGAAGGTGAAACAATGGACTCCATGTTGGAAGATGTAGTAATGTTTGAGTTTTTGTAGTAAATGCTGGTCTCAAAAATACTTTTGTTGGGAGAGGTGAGCATGCATTAGCAAATGTGATGAAAGTTATATGTGATCTTATACTTGCAGAATAAAATCATGAAGAAAATACCTTGGGTAGTTTGTGCTTACAGCACATTAAGCTGTAACAACTTTAATTAGTCTTTACAACATTAATCTTTACAACTTTTTATTTAAGATTTTTTTATCTTTGTTTCTGTGCAAGATGTAACAATTTATAATTAGCTAGTATTCATTATTATTTGGAAAAGGTGGGGGAGAAAAGAAGCTGTGGACTTGTAATTGATAAAACACTTGTCTAACCAGCAATGAAGTTACAATGACTATTTCGAGAAGACTTCAATTTTGCAGTAATGCTTACTTACTTCACAGATTACTCTTCTCTGCCTCATATCGACAGGCCAAGAGAAAGGACATAGGACACAGTCAAGATACAACTTCAAGAATAAGGGAGTAGAGAAGTCTTGTCTATTTTTCTGTGATATCCCTTTAAGTGGGGCATTTACTTCCCATGTAAGTAAAATAAACCCAACTGCAAATTTTCAAAGTGTGCAGCAGAGTCTCTCTTGACAGGAAACTTGAGGGAGGAGGTGATAAATTGTGGCAGGTTAAAAAAATGTTAGTTTTGGCTGCAACGTTCTTAGTAATTACTTGAACAAGAACATCCTGACTTTTGTTTCCCCCCTATCTCCTACCTGCTAAAATGTATGTGACATCTGTCAGAATTCTGCCAATCAGCTGACATGGTTAGACATCATTCTGTCTCTGCTTGAGAAAAGTCTTCTTCCACATGCCCCATGAAATCCTGAAAAGGAATTGTTTGATGACAAAAAGACAAAACTTGGTAACTCATTAAGGGGTCATATAGAAAGAAGTTGATTCATTTTTACAGCATTTAAACTTGTGCTTTCATTCAGAATGCAAATTACCCCTTAAGCTATTTTCTTCGATTCACGGTTTTCTGGGTTTTACTTTTGGTGTTTGTTTTGGTTAGTGTTTGTTTGTCTGTAACAGTTTTGTTTGCTTTTTAAAATAACTGCAGTACAAAGAGCCCTCCGGAATAATGATGAGTGCTGTAATTCTGGCAGTTTTTAAGGGAATGAACTAAATTTTAGTCCTTATTTTTGTAACCATGTAGGTGGCTTTTCTCCTCAGATGGACACATCTGATAAGGGGTCTGACTGCAGCATCATAATGAATTTTGATTTTTCACGTCTCTCAGACCTGTTCTAAAGTCTTGCTGGTCACTAAAGGGACCTGAGGGTGCACTTAGACATCTTCCTGAAGGAGTTTGCTCTGGAGCCAGGACCAAAATCTTAAAAAGCTATGGTGGGGTTTTTTTATTTTTTTATTTTTTTTTTATTTTCGTTCCCCCCTGCTAACGGACTGGGGAACCTTGATCTTTCCAGATTTTATTCTCTAGAGCTGACAAACTTCCTTACCTCAAGCTCATTGCAAATATTGCACATCCAGTGAACACAAAAAGCACCACTTGACCAATCAGGAATAAGCAATATAGTCTACTTGGTCATGGGTAAATATTTCACAGAAAGATCTGTGTGAACAAAGATATGAAAAGGCCGTTGTTTAAATAGTTTCCAACGAGATCTGAAAAGACATCAAGAGCATTTCTATCACTGAAGAGACTGAACTGGCTCTGTTCAATCATTGGTTAAAGTCTGGTTTTGTTTGTGCCTTGATATTTGTTTTAGTAATGCTCTGTCTCTGTGAATATATTTGGCATCCTGCAGAAAGCAGCTTAAATTGTGTGCAGAGAGGTGCAGTCCAAGACTCCTGATGGAGCACTTAAGGATTGAAGAGATTTGCATTCTGAATAAGATGATCCTCATTTCCGTATATAAACTAATATCATGGTACACTTGGCTGCTGCATAGATTACCAGTGTTGGTTGGGGTGGGTTGTTTGTTGTTTTTTTTTTTTTTCCTTTGTTTTGATGGGTCCAGTGGTAGAATAAAATATTTTGGTAGCTGAATGGATAACTATATTTAAACTACCAAATACAAAGCCCCACAATTCTGAAGTAAAACTCTTCCACTGATTAGAAAAACTGGTACTTAAGCAAACATTGCACTGTTTAATGCAAAAATAGAAATGTGGTAGTTCTTCGCTAACCTCAGTGTGGAGCCCTGTTAAGTAGAAGGTGGGGTGTAGTTGCCTGACACTCCTGTCATGGTTTAGGAATGGTATTCCCCAATTTAGTGCTCCCACCAAAACCACACTGCTGCTCTTTCCCCCCACTTTTCCCCTCCCCTTCCCTGCTTTGGGATGGAGAGAAGAATTGGAAGCCCAAAGGCAAAGATCATTGGCTGAGATAAGAACAGCTTACTGGAAACAGCAATGATATAAGAAAATAAATGGTAACAGCAACAATACTAATGACGGAGGGTGCAAGAAAAGAATCAACTCACATGGAAAACACAACCAATAATAGACAATACTGGACAGCTCCCTGTGCCACAGAAGGAGCCCCTTCTCCCTGGAAGAGAGTCTTTTTCCTATGCCCAGGCAGTGATGTGAGGTGGTACAGAATAATCTCCATATCCTGGCCATGTCCCTCCTGGATACTGGAAAAAAATTAACCCTGTCCTGGCCAGAACGAGGACACCTGCCCATAGAAAATATGCTATAATGAAGTTGTTGCAGAAAACTGCCCAAGTCTTACACCAGATTTAAGAGCAGCTACATTCTGCCTTCCTTTTTCTGTGTTGTCTTTGAAGCAGAAACTGCAGAAGCTGCTTTGGACCCTTTCCAGACAGTTATTGAAATCAGCCTTCAGTAACTGTATTGGCCTTTACTGTGTACCAAGGTCACTGAGCTGCATGAGCACACAGCCCTGTTAAAAACAGGATTTGAGGATTTTAGAAGGTGTCTTTATACAGTTTGAATAAATAAGGCATATAAAAGCATGCCATACCTGTAAGTATTTACTACTTTTGTCCTGATCTTCTGCCTCTTTTTCTCTCCAGTTGCGGTCCTGCTGGTCAGTTTTGATAGCAGCAGCAGCTCTCCAACATTTATCATGTCAAAGCTCTGAAAAGAAGGGAGGTATTGGCTGCTGGCATTGATAATTAGAAATACAAGTACATATCTTTTTAGCAGGGTTGTGTTTTGTATTTCTACACAAAGGAGGTGGTAGTTTTTGATAAAGTTGCTTGGTATTTTCCTGGTGAAGTATTGTTCTCAGCAGAAACAAAATCAGCATGTCAAAAATTGACTCCTTTCTGTATAATGCTTCAAGATAGTTATGTTTGAACTAAGCTTTTTCAACTTTTTGAGTAAAGTGGAATTTTAAAAGGACATACAGGTGCCAAGGTTGCTTTTACTATACCCACCACAGCATTCCTTCCACCATAGTATGAGGTCTGGATTCAAGCTTATCCCTTGCCTGCATCAGAACCAGGTGAGTGTTAAGACACCAAGATATGATTTGGTTTGGGGTGGATCTCTTATTTCTTCTCTTGAAGCATTCTGCTTCATGCTCACACTGATACAGACATTCAGTAATTCAGCCTAGGTGAAGGTAGGAAGGCAGAGGTAGAATTAATTTTTTCATGGCTGTCTTTGCTTCCTGTTTTAGGGGTAGATCTTGGATGTCTAGAGCAATAGTGTCAGGATAGTTTTGTGAATCTCAGGTACCTGTAGAAAAGGCACTTCTTGCAGAGTCCTTTAGACTGATGGAGATATGGCTTCAATTTACTTACATTAGGATATATAATGGAGAAGGACAACATTTTAGAGAAAAGAGCTTGTAACTAAGGTGAGCTTCTTTAAAAAATGTAGTATCATAGTAAATGCCTGGAGGAGGACTTGGGAACCTGCAACCTATGGAGAACATATGACCTATACTTCATTTGTTATGACAAAAGGTTTAATATTTATTTTTTCACTTGGCTTTTTTTTTTTCTTCATACTATTATTGACTATTGTTAAAGTTAGAATAGCTGGCCAAAGAAGCTTCAAAGCTGTAGTTCCTTCTGCAAGGGTAAAGATATATAACCTTTATTGTAGGATTTCTGTGAACTCTATGGGATTTTGTGTGGTCTGTTTTATTCCCAGACATCCCCAGAGATGACCCCTGCCTTTCTCACAGTATCTTTTCATTAGGGGAACTTTTCCAAATGTACATAACTGGCTGAGTACCTTCAGCATTAATAGGCTTATTAACCACTAATTCAGCACAACAATTTTAAATGCAGCTGCTGCAGAAGTGGACAGTGAGGAAGTACAAAAACTGTGCCTGAAGACAGAAGAATAAATAACAGTGTAGTGATAATTGCCTCCTGTAGGTACTGCAATGTGGTAATCATCAGAAGCCTATTCACTGTGTCTGCCTTTCCCTCTCTCCATGATGAGTTTCCTTCATCCCCCCATGCTAGCCTGAAACCTTTTAGAGAAGTTCTCTGGATTATGGCTGAAATGCTAGGAGCAATTAGATAAAACATCGCTGTCAATTTCTACAGAGAGAAATACATTTATTACCTTAGTTGAATTCAGGCCAAACTAAGCTTCTTCCCTATAAAAGTTGTTGGATGAACGGATAAACAGTTGGGTAAAGTAATTTTACTTTATCTACCTTCAGACAGGACAAAAGGTAACAAACTGAAATGATTAAGGAATTGGAAATCTGTCACTCCAACACTGGCTTGTTTAATCATGGTCAAATACCTCACCCTCTGCATAAACTGCTGAGCACTCGCTTCTTGTGTCTTACCTTGTCAGACTGAGGAGCCCTCCCAGAGAAAGGTCACACTTTTAGCTGATGGTAGGTTGTTGCTGGCATGAGTCAGGGCAGGATGAAATCCTAATGCATGTATCTTCCGATGTCAGCTGGAATTCTCTGTAGGTGTGCAAGGAGTGGGAGATCAGCACTTCCAAATTAATCCAAAGTGCACTGTGGCGTATTGGCCGCTTGGATTTGATAAGTGACACACCTTGTGTCTGAAGCCCGGGATCTGACTAAAGATTAGTGATGGCTTGCAACAATTCTGCTTTAAGAGTTGTATAAGGGTTATACAACTCAATATATATTGTGAGCAAAAACAAGAAATCAGAAATCAAAGTTTTGAAATTGAGTGAATCATAGGAATTAGGGCAAGCTCAAGTGACTAAGCAAAGCTATTGAATTTGATACTCTATCAAGATGTAAGAGTGTATTTGGTGTGATTGTGACTCAGCACCTGCTGGTGAGTCATTCCTCATCACTGGGACCTCAGTGCTGTTGGTTTTCTGGCTGAAAAAGAAAAGACGAGTGGGAAGAGATTTAAACCTACAGAGAAAGTTTAAACTTCATGGATACAAAAGAGAGGGGGAAGTTGTACCCCCAGTTAGATTATTTTTCTTGAAA
This sequence comes from Corvus brachyrhynchos, assembly GCF_000691975.1. NCBI lineage: Eukaryota > Metazoa > Chordata > Aves > Passeriformes > Corvidae > Corvus > Corvus brachyrhynchos. The sequence goes on from NW_008246059.1 coordinate 4,000,857, forward strand.
GACTTTATTTTTAACTTTTGAATATGTTATTTTCAGTGGAGTGAGATTAATTTTCCCAGCATTACTCATAGTGGACGCTTTTCATATTTTATTTCGCAGAAAATTCATTTGTGATTACATAAAACTATCAAACCTTTACAGAATCACAGAATGATTTAAGGCAATGCAGTTGGCTTTGTCCATGGCTCTTTTACACAGATGAGTTTAAAATACTTCATACCAATAACTCAGTTGTGAGAAGACCATAATAGTGGAGAAGAACTGAAATCTGTAAGTACAAACAGGAGAATAAACAAGTCTGAGAATATACAATATTTAATGAACTGTGTATGTGTAGTTTAAACTGCAGAACAAAGTCTTGTCAGCAGTTACAATGTTCTGAGAAGGTGAGGGTTTGAGGGAAAATGAGGTGAAAAACAGTGAAATCCTCACCTCAGCTCTGATAGTCTGTGTGTTCCTCATATCACAAGTCAGTAATGGAATAAAAGTGTAAGAGTTCTATCACCTGTATCCAGCCAGACCGAGGGTGTCCCCCTTCAGCCATAGTGATGGTCAGGATGACACTGTTAATCTTTTTGTGAAGCTTCAAACTTGGCTATTAATAGAGATGGGTTTGTCTGGGGGGATGATTGGGTGTATTGGTGTGTTAACCTGTTGTACCTGATATGGAGATCAGGAGGGAAAATCCTTTCTCCTTTCCTGTTCTACTTGCCAAGTCTGGCAGAGACCATGGGGGAGCTGTAGTTTGTGTTGTAATGTACAGCCTGGGCAGCTGCTTGAGAGCATCTGGGGATCCCAATTAAAAATTTCTTTGCACCCCTGCTGGGCCAAGGCATTGGCAGTGCTATTGATTTTTTTTTCTTTTTCCTGTGTCAAATTGAAGCTGTGTCTTTGGCATTTTTATTGCAAGTCATAGTATATTCTGATCCATTCCTACCCATGTCTATGGTACTGGCTGTATGTATAGATTATAAAGAATTTACAGATGCAGCATAAATTCAAAAAAGTTGCAAAATCTGGGGTGTTATTCTAAATGCAGCTTTGTAAGCCGTTTTCTGCAGGTGATGATGCCATGATGATTTTTTGCCTTTTCTTTTATACCCCTTTTATATACCTTTTTATAACTTTTGTATTCTTAGTGTTTTTTAGCTTATATTCTTAGGCTTGTTTGTCAGGCTAGGAGACTAAACATCTTAGAAGCTTCGTAGTTAGGGATCAGTGTGCCCCAGACCCCAAGGTCCTCTCCAGAACACATTTTGTAAACTAAGATAGAACCATCCAGGGGAAGGTTCCTTGGGGAGGGGGGCTCACTTGAGCCTCTCATTGGGGAATCTTTGATAGATATGCTAATTAGTAAGACCTATAATGATATACCTGATCTATTGTGGGTGTGCATTGCAGTGTGTATTGGGGTGCATTCAACCTGGACGTGGTGCACCTAAGGATCCTTAAAATAAATACCAAGGTAAAATCCCTTTTTCCCTTCTAACCGTGTTTGATTCTTGATTTTAAGACCAGAAAAAGGCATCAGTGATGTGCTGCAAAATACCTGCAATGTCAGATTTCACTGTTCTTTTTAAATCAAAGAATGTGATAAAATCACTTAATGTGGCAAAGACGCTGTCATATGTGCTCATTACTTGTTTTGATCTCCAGACTCTTGAGTTTGGTTTTCAGATGTAAGCACCTCCATGGGATTTGTGAATCTCTGATGGGCATGTGGTTTTTTATATTAGGTACAAAAACACATGAGTGTCCCCACTGGAAACTTTGACTGTCTGGCAATGTTACATTAAGGAACATAAAAGAAGATGATTAGGGACAGACAAGGTCTATGAAATACATCTGGAGGATTTAATAAATGAGGACAGTAATTTTTAAAGAATACATAATTCTTTCCTTACACATACTCTTTCAGCACTATGGGGAATTATCACTGGTATTTGATTCATGTTTAGAAGTAATAATATTTCTTATGCTTGTGCTTTTATTGCATATAGTTGGTGCTTTTCCAGATTGTTAGGTAATTATGTTTAAGTGGTGACTGAGCTAATATGGAGCCTGGCTTAGAGTCTGTAGAAATGGATATATGGCAAAGGCCGTAAGACCTGATTCAAAAAGATCTTTTACTTCAGAAAGTCCATAATTAGTTTTATGCAAATTATAGAGGAACATATCTTGGTAAAGCAGGAAGAAACAAAGGAAAGTCCTAAGTTAATACTTCCTTTCATTCTTATTTTGTTACAGCACACAAGTCTGGTGATGTCCCTGGCATAAGAACATATGTGTGCTAGCGTGAGCCCATCTCTACTACATCCTCACAACATGCTGGTGCCATGCTTTTGGATGAGATCAAGCAATGTAGGCCTGGAGATTCTACTTCAAAATGTCATCTAATGATTTAGAATTTTAGAGCTGTTGAAAGTAACTGTCAATTTCTGTACTTGCAGTGAAAAACAAGTGGCTAAGTAATGATTTACTAGGTTCCTTAATTTCTTTTCCCCCTCAAAATTATAATAACAAAGCAGTTTAATTTCATACACTATGGGGTATTGAGTATCTTGAGTATTTTACAAAAAATGAACAGAGAGAACGGTTCTGGTTCTCATCAGTTTTTGGGATTACAGGTTTTCTAATTTTTTTCCACATTAGAACAAGACTGGAGTGTTTTGATGATACTGCACAACAAAATTGCACAGAAGTTGCCCATTTTCAATTTTGAAAGGCCAAGATTTTAATTTCAGCTGCTTTGGCTAGAAACTAATTCCACGATGTCTTGGATATCTTCTAGGTGAAAACTTTAACCTCTTTCACTGGAAATGTTCTAATTAGTGCTTGTTCCAGCTTCAGAGTCTTTTAAAACCAGAACAAAGCAGCAAACTGCTAGCAAATCTGAGCCAACAAAGCTGAAGGGTGCAAAGGATTAGACTGAAGGACCCTAAGAAGCAGGGGTGTAGTCAGAGTTTAGGCCAGATCTAGCTTAGTCTAGAAATTCTGTTGGTTTGAACAAGGTATTTGTCAGTTCTTGTCAGTTGCTTGTCTAGGAACATCCCAAAAACATTGGGGCATTATTGCTGGAAATTTCTCAATTTATCCCTATTCTGCATGTCTCCACTTTTGATGTGTTTCTGTTGAGTTGAAGCCAATCTGAAAACACTTCCTTGGCTGGTTTGCTTAATTGGATTTTATTCAGATTTTAATGGGAGGGAACCTTTTTCACTATTAGATACAAAACATTAGGAAATGTGAACGAGGCACTGAGTTTTCTGGTCAAGTAATGGTTTTGTTCTTCCAAAAGGCACCAGCCTCAAAGGTAACCTTGTCAGTATCTTTCTTCGCCTCTGCTTGCAAAATAATGTCTGCTACTTAGTAAGGAGTCCTTGTTCCTTTTGGGAGGCAGACATTAGGAAAAAAAGGGAAGGCATATTTACCCCCTTCACTTCATACTTCCAAGCAAATGCTTATAATTTTATTAGTGTGGGCTTTTAACTACTTTCCACATGAAAGACAAGGGAAGAGTAGGGGTGATATTTGATAAATGCACAATTTGGAATTTTTGTCTACACTCTCCTGGTTTGCTGTCTTCATCTCTATGCTGCAGATTGTAAGACTAGGATGGAAGATGAGAAGTGCTATTTAGACTGCAGACATTTCAGTTTGAAAATCTTTTCCCTGTCTAGGCAGGAGTAGATATGCTGGATTTTTAGGATTTTTTTAAAGGATTAAGAATACTTTTCACTGGGAAAAGACCATATAGGTGTTACAACCCCCTTTCCACTGTTCACCAGGTGAATCAGAGTCCAGTTATGCACTTCTGTACATGCCTGAATTAGTGGTATTTGGGGGCTCTAAGAATAACAGTGATGTAAATGATATGCTGTGAATGAGTTTTCCTATGGTGTTATGCAGTTTTTCCTGGAGGAGATCTTGCAACTTTATGGTTTCTGTGGTGTCATCTATTACATTACTGCAGCAATAAATGGATGCAGAAGACAAGTGTCTGTTACTTGTCTCTGTTCTGTATTTAAGGCATTAGGCCACCACTGCCCTCCTTGCTTCTGGGAAGAGTTGAAAATATGGTAAAGGTGGAAGCTATTGCCATCAAACATAATAGAGTTCGGTTACGTGAAGATCTTTGAAATTTTATTTTCCTGTGTTCTTTGCTAGTAAAGAAACACTGGAAACCTTTTCTTTGCTCTTGAAATGTTAGTGTTTGTAGTTGCTCCTTTATAATCTATATGTAGCCAGACAGTGACGCTTTTACTGTTATTAGTCACTGAAAGAAAGGATTCAAAAGATTCACGGAAGCCTTTTGTACACCTGACTTTGAAGAGTACATGTTTATGTCAGCAGTTAAGTCTGTGCATATAGTCAAATAACCCCACTTTTCATTGATTCTTGCTCCCTTCCATCCCATACAGTTTGCAGTCAGCATAATGAATTGGGGTTTTTTGCATGGAAATTGAATCCCCTTTATTGTTCACATGCACTGAATTTAGTGTGGCATGCTACATAGTGATAGAGGGCAATAACTGGCAATCTCTTCACAAGTATTTCTGTAGCTCTCGTACAGTCTTTCTCAGATGGGAACCCATCAAATAGGTTTTGTTATTATTTGTTTAGGCTTTGAGACCTGAAGTTAGAGAAGAGAAACTGAGCCACAATGGCAAAGACTGATCAAACCATTTGTTTTGCACTACTCCTTTTCCAGTACCTCACTTCAAGGAAACATTCCTTGTGTTGTCCATTTTCCTCCATAATAGTTGCATGTTTGGTGTTTAAATAGTTTCAGACCCACTTATTTGCTTTGCACAAGGACTTTATAATAATACCACTTCTTTCTGTGAGTATTTGTAACTCTGGCTATTGAAACACAGGCATTGATTTTACACTGGTGTTCGGTTTGGTGTGGAACTGGAAGAAAATGGATTACTTGCAGTTCTTAAGGGGGAAGGCTTGGGATTTCAAAGCATTTGAAGATTTGCCTTCAACTAATGGCACATTCTGCTTAGTTATGAACATTCTGCTCTCTTCAGTCTCTTTGCTTGTGTACAGATGAAAATTGGTTGCTCCCTCCTTACAGTCTGCCTATCAAAATTGCAAGACTGGGCACTGGGATTCAAGATCTTACCTAGTTACCTGGGTGCCTTATCAATACAGAAAGGTGTTGTTCCTGTGCCAGAGGGATGTAGGGCAGAAGCAGACTATTATCATGTGATAAGATTTGTTTCCAAATGTAGTGTGCTCTGATGGAGCAGGGGCCTCACTTATGTAAATATTTAAACACAATTATCGCTGCATGGGTATTTCTGGTATATTAAACAGTTTTACTGGAAAGCCTTGTCTATGTCTTCTTCAGTAGTCCTTACTGCATGGGTATTTCTGGAATATTAAACAGTTTTACTGTGAAAGCCTTGTCTATGTCTTCTTCAGTAGTCCTTGAAATTGTACTACTGAAGTTGTTCAGTAGTTCTTCATACTCTTCTAGTAAATATTGATCAATTGGTGATCAGCAGGAGAATTTGATCAGTTTGCAGGGTGATATCGGTATCCTCAATAGAAACACATGATTTTTCTCATGTAATACTTGTTTAAAAATAAAAGTCCTCAAAGCCCAATATTTGGAAAACATTTTGTCTATATATAGATAAAAGTGGTCTCCAGCTTCCTCACAGGTGGAAGCAGAGGGGCAAGACTGATCTCTTCTCTGTAGTGATCAGAGATAGGACCTGAGGGAATGGCATGAAGCTGTATCTGGGGAGGTTTAGATTGGATCTTGGGAAAATTTTTTTTTTTACCCACAGGGTGATCGGATGCTGGAAAAGGCTCCTCAGAGAAGTGGTCACAGCACCCAGCCCAACAGAGGTCAGGAAGGGTTTGGACAATACTCACAGGCACATGGTGTGATTTTTGGGGCTGTCCTGTGCAGGGCCAGGAGTTGAACATTGATGATCCTTGTGGATCACCCTTCCAACACAGAATATTCTATGACTCTATATATCAAATTAAATATATTCCTTGTTCCAGATTATTTGCTTAGTTTTGAGATTTTGATGACTTTGCTTTGTTACCAAGGTCAACTTGAAAGAAGAGGTGGCCTATTTTCACTGAGGAAGTTATGAAGTGAATTGCTCTTGCTGGATCACTTAAGTGGTGATTTGAATGCAGTGAGTGAAATGCACAGGAGGCAAGATAGATAATAGCTACACAAAATATTCAGAAGGAGTGATGTGGTGGGCTGACCCCAGCCAGCAGCAAAACTCCTGCCCTAACCTTCTCTCCCTCTCCTATCACATACGTGTAATGATTTCTTGAGAAGACAAATGCCATCATGAACATCCCCTCATCCTATCCATTTCCCTGAGATTTCACTCTTAAGCATGGTATTGTATGGAATGGAATGTCTGTTCAGTCAGTGGAGGCAGCTGTCCCAGCTGAGTCCTCTTCTAGCCTTTTGCCCACCCCTAAACTGCTAGCCTCTGTGTGTGAGGTTGGAGAGAAAGTCTTGGTGTTTGCCCTGGCAAGAGCTGTTCAGCTGTAGCCAAAATGTTGGTGTGACACAAACACTGTTTCACCTTCAAATGCTGAGAACAGATTACACAGGCTGCTATGAAGAAAGTTAATTTCATCCTAGGAAAACTCAGTAAAAATAAATAGGTTTTAGGAAACTTTATTTTAATTGCATGAATCTGTATTTGCATCTTAGCAGCATAAAAGATAACCATCAGAGATAAGTAAATGAAGAAGAAGCAAAAAATCTACTAGGTCATCTATAAATTCCATGCTGACTTTAATTAGTATACTGCTATCTGTAAATGAATGAAATTATACACTAATGACTGAAGTATTTCTTAGAACGCATAGATTTTTACATGACAGAAAGTGTTTGAACTTTAATTAGAAGATTAAAAGATTGCTTGGTAGGTTTCTCAGGACAATGTGTCCCTTGAGTTATTAATTTCTAATTATTACTGACTGTATTTCTGACAAAAATATTACCCAAATTACAGTAGGGTACCATCTGGGATCTCAGTTCTGTGTGAGAAGTGCTCAGTGAGGCTTCTCACGAAGTGGCAAAGTGGAAGAAATGCACGAAGTATGGGCAGAAAAAAATCCATTCCTGCCTCTGGGAATGCTTTTGTCTCTGTTCTGGGAGCAGTTGATTCTGTTTTGAGACAGTTGTAGTGTTAAACTTGGATGAAGAATACTGTCCTTATTTGTGTATTTATTCATTTGGTTCATTGTGACCGGTCGCAGTTGTACATGTTACTTAAAATAGTATATGTTCTGCCAGTGCTCAAGCGCCAAATTCTTAGTCTGCAAGAGAAGCAGAGAAAGGGTGGAAAGAACAAAAGAGATTCTGCATGTTCTCCTTGTATTTGTCCTGCTTGCAGTTACTCGTTGCCAAAAACATAAAGCTTTGCTCAGAGGTGAAAAGCATTAATCAGTACATGGGCAAAGAACTTGCCATTTTGCACTTGCTGAAATGGGTGATCCTTTGCAGACTCTGCAGCACTCAAAGTTGCTGCAATACCTCTTTATTTAATCCTGATCTCTTGCCCTTGTGAAAACAATCCACAGTTGTTTTCGTTTAAATCCACATTGGTTGTGGGCACACGCTATTGTCACTCTGACTGAAGCTGGTTGTTTATTTAGATATTTTTAAACAGTTACAAGTAAACCAAATGTGAGATTCTTACACTTGGCCAAAAAGATGCCTTCCTATATATTTTGGTATTTCCTGTCTCGAAATCTTCCTTCTGACTGGTCCTTATGCAGTGATTTTCCTAAAGTTCTGTGTGACTGATAAAGACCTCTCCTTATCTGTCTTTTTGTTAAGACTTTTTTACAAATGGAAGTGCTCTGTTTACAGACAGATAGCTCTGTAGCACAGTGAGGATGTCTTATTCTGCACTGGTGCCTAATTATCTAAGGGGCACAGGAAAGATGCAAATAGTGCTGAGTGTTTAGGAAATTAAGGCTATTTGTCTTTTGTTCCTGGTTAGCAGCTGATAAACGACCCTTTTTCCAGTTTGGGCTGTTGAAGCAGAGACTGCTAGTGTGTTCCTGTTAAAAATTGGACCAAATATTTATATGCACATTTTGATAAGCTCTTGACATCTTTTTTGCATTGTCAATTCTCTACAGCACAGAGACACATAATGCAGTATTAATGAAGATGGTGTAATTAGTAATGTGCCACTTTGCTTGGATACATCCTCCCTGTTTATGTATCAATGAATGTCAATGAAGGGAGAAGTGACAGAGGGGTGAAGTGGTTGAATGGATTTTGGCTCAGCCATCTCTGCATGAGGTCCAGACTAGTTCTTTTTAGGCTCTGGAGTTTCATGAATATGGCTTAATAAATGGAAAGGAGCAGTAAAATATATTTCTGTATATAAGTAGGTTGTGCATTGAACTGACATTTACTGCATATACATATATTCTGTGTGAATATGCCCACACACATATGCACAAAACATGGATTGCATCTATATGATATCTAGATGCGTACAGATGTTAAAAAGCGGCTCCTTCATATTCAAGTAGTAGGATATTGTGTATTTAAGTCCAAGGATTTCTTTCTAATTTCCTAGGCAGGAAACTAAAACATGTATCCCAAGTTTAATTTTGAATCCATAGAGTAGGATCTACTAACTGGAAACTAGAAAGTTTAATTTAATGTAAGTGGCCCTATATTGATGTTTGGTGTAGAAGTTCAGGATTTTGGAAAATAAGGTTTTGGAAAGTATGTTAAAACATATGAGAAGCACTCACCCAGAAATTAGAAGGAGCTGAAATGCAGTCATAGATTTGATCAAGTTTTACAAGTTAGGAAAAGCAATGTCCATTTGCGTTGCATCTCATGAATTAATTCATGTTTTACTTCAGCTAGAAAATCTGTCTGGCAGTGACAGTGCCTTCATCAAGTACTTCAGTGTTCCATAGGCCTAATGTATTGGTAAGAGGCTAATGGACTTATCAGTGTTACTGTAATTGTTGTTTTGTTTCCTTATTTTTATAGAATTTGCTATGGTAACTCTCCTGCTGTCAGCAAACTGGCAGCCACTCTGTGATCAGCTCATTGTAGACAACTGGTAAGAGATGTGACCCAGCACAATTCCTCTCGGAGTACTTATTGTGACTTTGTTTTACTTTCCCCAATCTAAAAGGGTCTCTGCGGCTGCACAGGTATTTTCTGCCTTTCATATGGGGAAATCTGATGCTTGACATGGAATAAACAGCATACTGTTCAGTCCTGAAAATGCAGATGGATGCAACAATGCCTCACAGTCCTTCCCCATGCCAGAAATAGCAGAAGGCATTTAAATTTCCCTCAAATGGCTTTTTCTTGGCAGAGAATTAGATAGCACTAGAAGCACAGAGCAATACAGTGTGGGGTTCCCAGGGCCAGCTGTAGCTCAGCTCTGTGGCCCAGCTGTGCCTGGGTGGATCAGCAGAGGCACAGCCACAGCACCTTTCTCATACAGACCTTGGTAAATGTCCAGCTGACTTGCAGACGGCTGTGGATCAAAATGTCTTGGATCTCAAAAGGATTGGGTGAAATGGCGAGAAGAACACAGGATGAAATGTGATAATAACCCACTGATTTTTTTTCACAGCTCCTAATTCTCTATAGTGAAGGCCATACTTGAAATGAGATACCAGTGTCTGGTGCCTGTTGAACAAAGCAAATCCTCCACTCTCCCAGTGGGGCTGTTCAGTAACATTAACCTCTGTGTGGATGGTTTGGGTAAGACTTAAGTTTTACAAAATATGCCCTGTGTATATTGAACCTCAGAAAAGGGATGTACTCTGCATTTACAAAGAGAAAAAAAAATCAAATGAGCGTTTAAATAGAATTTTTTTATTGTGGAAGAACATTTACTTTTTTTTCTGCATAGAAAAAGATCGTGTATTTCATCACTGTAGAAATGTTATGTTTTTTTTCACTTAGGCAGACGAAAACTGAAGGCATGAATGATTTCAATAAAAGTGAACGTTGGTTTTAAATGCAGTTCTGTAAAACATATCCTGGGGTAAACCCAAACCCTTCAGTGTGCTATATCTGAATTACAAAACAGTAGGACTTAAGTTGAACTATAAAACAGCAGGATTTAAGTGAGAACCTTTTAAGGAAAAGCTAACATAGGTGATGTACAGTGGGGCAATCAACACTAATTCCCACTGAGACAGCACTAGGCCATGTCCCTGGAGTAGTACAATTGATAATTGATTTTAAGGATGCATGGAGAGCAAAAGAATATAAAAATGCTTGTAATAGCATATTAATAAAGTATGTCTACTCTTGGAAGTGTCACCGTAGGATTTTCAAGCATTCAAAAGTAAGCATTCAGAACATCAGTTGGTGAAATCATCTTCTGCAACCCAGGCGCCTCGTTACAAAGGAGCACGGGGCTTGCTGCAGTGTTGGTGCCCAGGTGCAGATGCTGATGCTGCCTGCCTGCCATTTATTGTGGTAACATCATTATGCTGGGGTAGGCTTTTATCTAAGTGCTTCCTCTGAAATGCCTTAGAGCAAAGAAGCTTGAAGAATGAGATGTCTGATAGATCTACGAGATAAAACATTGAATTGCTTCCAGGTAGAGTGGTTTTTATTGTCTAAAAGGAGAGTGTTAATCAGTGTTTTGAATAGAAGTGCTTTGTTTGAAAGGAAAAAAAAGGGATGTTCTGTGAAAATCTCAGCTTTACTCACCATAAAGGTGGAAGGAAGCTGGGATGCATATACCTTACTAAAAGCTGGAACCCACTGCATAAAGCGTTGGGCATGTTTGCAATACTCCATGTTCTAAACATTTTCATAGGTTTCAATTTTTTTTCCATAGTGTACTTAGAAAAAGTTTTTAGAAGTTCTGTGAGTTGTGTTAGAAAGTTTAGTTTTAAGATGGTTTTCTTTCACTTTAGCACAGCTATTCTCTTACCATAAACTGAAATTGATGCACCCATGAATAAGTCCCAGCTTTGACAAGGATGCCTTTCCGAGCATGAAGAGTGGACTTCATCAGATCACTGGTACTTTTTCAGGATTCCTAACAAGCCAAATTGTGCTCAGTTACAGTGAAGATAAATTTGAATCCTTTTGCCTTGTTGAAAATGACACTGAATCCTATGCAATCTGTTACTCCTTTAAGTTCATAGGATGGTATCAGGAGTGAAAAGAGATTGTACTCTTTGCCCTGGCAAAATGTGAAGGGAAATATGACTTCACCAACTCAGGTCATCTCTGCTTTCTCTTTTCCAGACAGTGGGGGTTTTTTTGCATCAAAAATCAGGCTGAAACTGTGCCACCAACTGTGCAGTTCCATTACAGCATCCGTATCGTAGTCCTGCCTTGCACTGAACGGTTTGCAGCTTCTTAGTCTCTCTATGGATGTTGAGGAGGTCAGGCTGGTTTTTATCCATCTTCCCTCTTTCATGTCTGACTAAAACATTTTGAGTTCAATGATCATAGGAAAAGGCTGCCTGTGGCACACTAGCCCTGATCTCCCTTCGTGCTCAGAGGAGGGCAGTGGTTACATTGATGAACAGGTCCCTGGGGTGGTGCTCAAAGGTGGAAGGTTACAGTGCAAGCTCAGACACAACTTGTTTGTAATCCTTCCTGTGTGAGAGAGACCAGAAGCTGTCTCATGTAACTTATTTCTTAAAATTAATCAAAATATTTCTTTCATTTATGAAGCTGAATAGAGAGAAATGCACAAAGATTTATATAAAGATTTAATATTTTTAGTAAAATTCTGTCATGTTTAGTTGAATCAGTTAGTGGAAGAATCACAAGGAAATAGCAGCAAAATTTGTTATAAGACATATTTTCATCTGCATTTCTTTAAAGAGTGTTGCTATATAATTCTGCCTTTAGCAAGGTCTATGCATCACCGTGATGTGTCTGTAAACAGGATGTGAAAGTGGTTGTGCTTCATTAGATGAAGACAGTAATTCACTGGGTGCTCAGACCTGCACTGAGCTGGTGCTGCTGATGTCCCAGGCATTTGGTACCCAAACAAGTGTATGCTGCTGTGTGTCACATATGTGCAGTGTTCTACCAAAAAAAAAAAAAAAATAGCAGTAATACATACTAATTTGGGTAAGTGGATGTGGCTTCTCTCCACATATTGCACTCTGGGGTATTTTTATTTTCATCATGGTCTTTGTAAGCTACTTGTGTTCAGCAGATGCTCTGTCCTCCTGAAAAGGATAAACTTCTGTGGTTAATTAGCTGTTAAAAGTTTGTTTCTGACAATTTCTGTAATATGCTGGGGTCTTGCAAAATATATATACGTTTAAAAATAAAAGATATTCACTTCCCATTCAAAACTATTTTAACTTCTCAAGCTTTTTATCTTAGTCTAACTTTGCTTCAGGCTGGGTATGGCTAATAGGGGATACAACTTTGGCAGGCAGGGGTCTGAACACTTAGTTTTTATTGAAGTAACCTTCCTAATCTTAGTCACCTTTAAAAAAAGATCTTCTGATTATTTAGTCCTGTTTCCAGTAAAGTCTTCTTATCTCAACCTGTAATTTCTGCCATTTGTATCTCTTACAGGGAGGGGAGTGGCTTGCGGTTTTCTTTTTAGTGGGAGTATTAATTGAGGGATAGCATTCCTGAACCATGACAGGTGAGTATAAAAAACCCACACAATGTTCTCTGTAGTCTTATAACTTTAAAATCTTGTTTAAGACACAGAAAACCTATGCATTAATACTTCGTAAAGGTAGAATGGAGTCTTATGTTTTGACATAGAAGGATTCCTCTTCAAAATGAGAATGCTGTAGTACTTAGATTAATTTAAAACTCTCCATGCTAGTGAAATAGTTATTTTTGGAAATCAGGAAAAGGCTTTTGGTGTAGTTAGCACACATTCTGGTTAGCATATTTCCATGCTTAAAAGAGTTATGATACAGCTGTAACAGGTTTTTTTCCCTGAATAAAAACCCACCATGTATTTATTCTGGCAGGACTGATTCTTCTTTTAGGAAGAACCTGAAATAATGACATAATGGAAAACACTCCATTTTTTTTCTTGGTTCTCTCCTTTGTATGCTCTGCCTGTTGTATAATTTTTCATACCCTTTCATAATACAAAACTTAATCTCATTCTCCATCCACCTCTCTTTTTAATTTTTGTTGCAAAATGTTTAACATCTTTTTTGTTTGTTTTAGGGTGAATCACACTATGTGTTTTTAATATTGCTCCTATGCTGTGTTCCTCAGTTAACTGAGCTCCTAGGTTGAGTTTACATGCCTGGCAATGCCATATGATCTAGTCTATTTTAAGTCAAGATGGAAAAAATAATGTTAATAATCAACTTTATTGAAGTTATAGGCATTTATTATTTTGCATAAAAAAAAGTCCACAGTTGATTAACTTTTTGATGGCATCAGTGTGAAAAACTTGAAAACAGCTTTTAAGGGGAGGGGGATGTTACCATCTTGCCTAGAGTGTATCCTTTTATTATTCTGTCCTTTATGTAACAGACAACAGCGGTGATTGTTTGGTGAGATTGTGGGTCAGTAGCCACCATTTCATTGGGGCCTACACCCTGCTGGTAAACTGCAGTTCACTGCGTGGCATCATCTGTTCCATGTGAATTTATGAATTTTTCTAAAAGAGAATGTCTAAATTTGTACACAACTTAAAAGTTTTACCTTGTATAAATTATCAACCCTAGATTAAAGATCTTGTCTTTATTTCTGTCAGATGTAGAGGACTAATTTTAGCCATTCAAAAAATGATCAGAAACCTGCTGTTTTGCATTAGAACATTTGAATACCTTGCATCTTCAAATTTAAAGAATATTGCTAACTTTATTTAAATGCTATTCATTATTAGTGCATACAGGTTTTAACTTCTACCTGAAAGAAAAGCCTTTTTCTTGAAAAGTCTCTAGAACACGTTCTGAACAGTACACAAATGTGACTAGACTCCCTTGAAGACAAAAGCAATACTTTTAATTGACATAAATGGGACCAGATTGACAAATGTATGTACAAGGATTGTTTCTCCCACCAGTGAACTGAAACCCCTTCAGGGGGTGAGAGCCAGTCTCTGTTTCACCAATTTTCTGGCTGTATAACTTCATTGATTTCCACTGCACAACCATGACATGTGAAATGGAGTGGACAATCAAGCCCTAGGGATGGTGGTTGCACAGTCAGCTCTGCCTCGTGCTTTGGGGTGAGAAGCGTAAAAAGAGCTATGTGCTCTCCTCACACTCACAAACACCTCTGCAAGCTGGGCACTGTCACCACTCCTGTGTCTCCTCTCCTCCTGTGTGCTACTTACAGGCAGCTGGTACTCGTTTTGTAAAAGGTACAGCAGAGCTTTGGGCACCTGGTACAGAAATCCAACCAAAGTCTGTGTGTGGGCTGGATCTAGACAGTGGTATATAGCATTCCTGTGCCCACGAAACCCAGCTTAGGCTTGCCTCTGCAGTTAGAAAATAACAATATTCTTTAATAAAACTTCACTCAGCTAGGAGTGTATCATCTCACAGGAGCTGTTTTGTGCATCCTACCTTTTATTCATAGATGCAACCCATAAGTAATGATGAAAAAATGTCTATATTAACATAGATTAGGAGATGCCAATCAAGTAAACTTGCAATTTTTTGTCTTTGTAACTAAGTTCAATCAGCATAGAATAATGCCTTTTGAAAACATTTCATTCTAGAAAAGAGCCATCTATATTTTCACTGCCCATTTAATTTTCTACGTCATATGTTTAATCAGTATTAACTATAATATAGACAGAAAATTTTTACCAAGAAAAATTTGGTTTTACTGATGACAGCAACAAGGAATGATGGGAACATCCTCAATAAATCTTGAAATACATGGTAGCATGTAGCAGGAAATCCTACTTGAAAAATTCAAATTGGCTTGAATAGCAAAGTGGCATCGCATGGGTTGCAGTCCTATGCCACGTCTTCTATAAAAAGATACCGAAATGCAGGCAAGATTTCTAGGCTGAAAGGACAAGTCCCTTCTGCAGATGTGTGCCAGAATTAACATTAACTGCAGTCTTCCTGGTTCTTTTCTTTGGCAAGAGATGAAAGTGGGCTCATTATTTATGGATTTATAATACACTTGTAGATCTAATCCAGACGTAGCTTGCCCAGGAATGACAAGCAAACAGCAGATCTGTGCCATGCTTGCAGCAGCCATGGGAATTTACCCCTATAAAGAACTCTGTGTCACAGGCTGAGGTGCCTTTCCCTCTCGTGGTAAAATTTGTCTAGGGCTGGTGCAGCAAGCAGAGTTCAGCTGAGACCCAGAAATGTGTCAATGCTCTCTCTCTCTCTCCTCCAGGGAGGTGGGCTGTCCTTGCTCCCGTTGGGTTGTGTTGATCCCACTCAAGGCTTCCTTATGTGCTACAAAGCACCAGCCAGAGCAGCTGTCAGCCTGGTGGCAGTGCCAAAGTGCCACTGAAGGAATCGAGCCGGGGTGAGCATTTGTTCTGCAGCCTGTGCTGACAGACTTGTGTAGCTGCTGTTAAGCTACAACTGTTGTAGAACATTTTGTGATGGTGTAAATGACTTGTAACGTGCTGCAGCTGTAGGACCTACTTACCAAGGTCTCAGGGCACCCTACAAGTAAGTTGAATGTTGGAAGGTGCAGTGTTGGCCTCCAACTGTAAATACTCTCAAAGTTTGGAGATAATGAGTGGTTTTTCTATAGGTATTAATTTAGGTCAGAATGAGATCTTTCCTTGTTCATGTTATAAAGTATAGCCTTTCTATAATATATTAATTGCCCATTTATAGATAGTGCCTTCTTTTTCTTTTTTTTTTTCACAAAATAACTGTTTATGCCAATACAAAAAGTGAAGAATTGAGTTCATTTGCCCTCCATGGTCTGCAGTGATAGCAGCAGGTATGGTAATACACCTTCAGCTTTTCCACATTAGTATTTCTCTTCTCATGGCATCCTTGTGCTCCCATGGGTACTGGCTGAATAAGAGTGGCAATGACTAAAAGAAAATCTTGATTTATAGCAGCTGGATGCAGCATCTCAAGCCAGCTCCTAAACACCCAGGTCTTCAAAAGTCTGTTTCCTGAGCTGAGGATCCTAAGGTGGCTCTGCTTGTTTGCACATTTAGTTCTGTGAATGAAGACAAGTGTAGGGGCCTGGAAATTAAAAGGAGTGTGAAGGCAGTCTGAGCTGATTCAGCATGTACTGGGTTCAGCTGAGGGTGGAAAATTTGGCTGATTTTCTTCATGGCAGTCCAAACAATACTGTGTTTTAGGCTGGTGACCATACTAATGTTGGTAACACACCAGTGTTTTAGCTACTGATGAATAGTCCTTGCACAGCATCAAGGCTTTCTCTGTCTCTCACTTTGCCACCTCAGTGAGTAGACTGGGTGTGGGCAAGATGCTGGGAGGGGATGAAGCTGGGACAGCTGACCCCAGCTGACCAAATGGATATATCTCTCATAGCATGTGATGTTATACTTAGCAATAAAATGTGTGTGTTTGGGTGGGGGGTGTGGGAAGAGTTTTTTCCAGGACAGCTGTTTCTGGGGCATCACTCTGGCTGGGCATAAGTCCACTGGAGGTGAGAGGTTGCTTTTCTTCCTTTCTTTTTCATCACTTATTGAACTGTCTGTATCTTGATGGTTCATGTACTTTTTTCCCTTCCAATTCTCTCCCCTCTTCTGCTTGGGGTTTAAGTGATTTACCTGCCAGCTGTGGTCAATCTGCCACAGGAACTGTGATTTGAGAATGAGATTAGTGAGGACCCTTTTACATTTAGTGCTCAGTGGTCAGTATCACCTTATGAATCCTTCATTTTTCTTTCTTGTAACTGTATTATTAGCTGTAGTATCACAGACTCGGCTTATATTTTGACTGGTAAGGTCAAGCTTATCTCTTGGCCTCATACAGACCTAACTAAGATCAAGTATATGCTGACAGCAGACCATCATATGCTCATTCAGTTGAAGATAGCCTGGGTGAAGGGGCTGAGGTATTCTCCCAAGAGAACATCTTTATCTCAAGGGAAGAGGGTCACAGTCATGCAATAAATCAGTTCTCTTTCTGGTCCAGTAAATAATGAATCATGGTTTGCTCAGTGGAAAGGGGAATTATGTCACACCAGCCACCCTGTGTATGGCCAGGGATGTACTTTCTGCAGGGAAATATACATGTTTCAGCCTCCTCAGGCTGAAGAGACAACACTGTGCAGTGCTTTCCTGAACAAGTGATTTAGTCATTGGGCTACTGGATAAAAGTACTCCAGCCACTGGGAAGCACAAGTATTTGTGTCTGTAATGTTCTAAAATGCCTGATTCTTGAAGTGTGCATGAAAAATGTGTTGTGCATGCCTCTCAGATTAAATCCTTCTAGAGAGCTCTGAAGAGCATTTAGTCCTACATGAACACTGGAATGGTGTTGCCCCAGACTCCAGGGCCCATATTCCTGTTTCTCAGCTGACAATGATTAAGACCAGGATGCTATGTATTAATTTAGAGGGTTCTTCTAACACGTTTCTGTAAGCTGTGGAATTAACCCACCTAATGAGTTACTATTACTTGATTCACCTATTGATTAGAAATTTTATACAGAAGTAAGGATCCAGCTCCCCAGTTCCAGACAACTGGCTTACGAAATTGGACAGGACTTAACCAATAAGCCCAAGGATGTTGGTTTAAATATGGCCATGAAAAATGAAAGAATAAGCTGGAGGACAGAGCTTTGTGCAAAAAGTTTGTCTTAAATTGAATTAGAAAATGGGAAACACGTATCAACCTTTCACAGGTACACGTTTGTATTTTGCGTGTAATTCCCCCGCTGGGGAAACGTGAAACAGGCCTTATTTTGTCTTGTATTTTTGCAACAAAATGAATGTTTATGTTCCATATAATAAAAATATTTTTTTTTAACGTGAGGTTATTTTATTGAAAAATGTGCATCTCAAATTGTGATTTTAAAATTTCCATTTTTATGCGATTTGGCTGTATTAGAATAACTTTCTATTTGGCATAAAAAATTTTGTGAAAAGGTTTGCTTCCTAGACTTTGTGCAACAGTGAGGGTTTGAAATTCTGTCACTGTCTAAGAAAAAGGAATGACTGCTGTTAGTGATGTTGTTCTTTAAGTCAAAACTCTTT
>NW_008246059.1:4018999-4036340 GCF_000691975.1 Corvus brachyrhynchos
CCCATCAGTATTAGCAAATAAACCTGTTTGCTGCTTCCTTTACATAATTGTATCTGTAAAAAAAAAAAGCCCGTTTTTTTTAAGAATAAAAATAGACTTGCTATGTCTTTTTCAGCTTATCCAATTGGTATCTTGTATTACTCATAACTTCAGTGCACAAGGTACAATTCTACTGTAGTCCTTGTTACTAAGTGTGCCATGGTTGAATATAGTGTGACATGTTTAAATTTGCTGCAGAAAAAAAAACTCTGAAGAAGCTTCCACATGCAAGGATAAATATGTGCATGACAATTAGCCAGTGCTCCTGCTTGTGCTTAAGTGTGGAAACCTAACCATGTTTTGCATTGTTAGTTTTTTAAATGGCTTTTATATGTGATTCAGACAAGACAATTTTGCATATTAGATAACTTTTAACTTTGCTTACTAAACAATTTGTTCTTGCTTACATAAGTATGCTCAAATGTGTTTTTTTGTATTGCTGTCACCAGGGATAAATGTGTATGGGAGAGAAGGAACATTTGTTCTCAAGATTGCATTTGCTAGGACTGAGTTGGATGTATTCAATTTTATCTTTTTGTGTTGATTGTGGCTAAAAGTGAGATATCTTTCTTCACTGACAAGTTTAAGAGAAGCAAAGGGAGATTCAAATATCCATGGCAATTTTTCCTTTGAGACTCTGATGGTAAATATCAAATAATGTCTACCAAACGGGCTGTTCCATATCATTGCAGGTTCAACAACTACAAAAGCTGGCTTGTTTTTATGGCAGTTTAGGTAGCAAGGATCCTACCATTTCCTCCCCCCTCAAACCCTCCTTTTTGTTTTAATTTTTTGATTTTGGCTTTTTTTCCCCCCAGTCTTTATTCCATCCCACTGCCCTGTTTCAGAAACTTAAAACAAGCCAAAATATTAACTTTTGCCTTGGAAGAGTGTAATTAATGGTAATAAATACACAGTTTTCTCAATTAGAAATCTTGCTAGCCTGTTTATGTGGTAACTGGGGAATGCTGATGAATGAAAAATTTAGAAGTTCACAGAAATAGTTGCTTTTTCCTAATACTGAAGAGGAATTCTGTTATGCAAAAGAACATGTTATACCAATCCTAAATGTTTTTACTGATTGTGCAGTACTTCTTCTTTGTCTTTCACAACTTTTCTCTATTGCCTTTTGCAACAGGATTTTAAAGAATTATATTTGTTTCCTCCATAAAATAGGAACTAGCATGTTAATGATAGAAACAGATGTCAGTGTTTCAACCAGTTACCATACCAAGCTAGTTATCTGAAGCCTTGAAGACACTTTTGTATACCTATTTTATTTTGACAAATGTGAAACACACAGACTTAATGGGTGGAAGAAGATAATTCCAAGTGTATTATGGGCCAGGCAGGGATTAGTCTGTTCATACCTAACAAAAATAATCTTCTTGTTTTGGAAAAATTATTTAGGAATCTGGGTGTGAGTGCAAATGCATATGGATCATTGCACCAGATGCTTTCTCTGCAGCACATTGGTCTCCTTTCTGTGGAAGCCCTGGGTAACAAAAGGAAGAATAAATGTTTTAGGAGTAGTGGCTGAAAGATTTGGAGCCAAGCTGATGGGGCAAAGCAAAATCCATCTTCAGCCATCCCAAGGATACTTGGAAGAGGAGTGGTGATGGAAGATACAGTTGATGTATCTGGGGGCGAGAAGGAGATGCAGTAAAAGGATTAGTGAACAGATCTGAAATGTTACTGCATTGCTCAAGATGTGGTGGCATATTTAAGATGCATTTCTAACAAATAGAAAAATGAAAAAATGGTAGGCCACTCATCTAAACATGGAAAGGAAAGAGTCTAGAAAAGAAGAAATTCAGAGGGGACTGTGTTAGGTTTAGAGAAGCTTTGGATGTAAGGCATGACTGGTGGAAGCTGCTAATGGCAGTGGTGGCATGAGGATGGCTTGCAAAGTGATGGGCAAATGGCTGAGTTGCACCAATAGATCAATGCCACTGAAATCAGGCCTTGCTATATCTAGAACGCTTTTGTGTCAAACTGTGAATGGTGGTTACTGGAGTGAAGGGAAAGCAACCAGCTGGATGAACATTTGCTTCTCCAGAGGGAAGTTTTGTGGATTTAGTTATACTCTAGGAATTAATTCACGTTATTCTGTTTACTTGCCTTGTTTTCTCTTTTTTCATGAAAAATTGAAATGTTTGCCTGTTTTACATGAAGTTGTAGATGGGCAGCAGCGGTGGCTGTGAGCACAATTAGTATAATTTCCCCAGCTCTCTGCATAGGTCTTCAAGCAAGTGTTTACCTAGGAAGTACCTTAAATTTGAATGCATTTGTGTTCTTGTCAGCTGAATAGTGGCAGGAAGGTTACACTGAAAAGTGATTTGGATGTTTGACTGGCTGAAGCAGTGACATATTGATTCCCAGGAATAGCAAATATAAATAATGCATATAAATGCATCAAATCCAATGCTGAATTAAGCCTTGGTTTCTGCTTGTGATGTTGAAGGAAGGAGAGGCAATCTGGATTTCAAAGGCATGCATATTTCCATGCACATTTCTAAACACAAGATTAGCTGGGACTCTTACATGTTTATATTCTGTTTTAGGGAAAGGTAACAGTAGTTAAACACAGAATGAAAGATTTTTTCCTTTTTCTCTCTTTTAGTCTTTGCAAATATATTAGTGAGCCTTTCTGCCTTGGGACAACAAATGACTGCAAAGCCATTTCAAAAGCAGGTATCTAAGGAACCACATGTTTTCAGTATGTACAGCCCTTACCCTCATATGCAAGCAAATACTGCCTGTGGTAACAAAGCTGTCATGCTAGCTTGGAATTTAGGAGATGTTTTATGCATTGCTGCACTCAGAGAAGCTCCTTTCATAGAGTGGATTATAAAACCAGTTGCTGAGGAATACTGTTTGTGACACTTTTTAGGTGACGGCATTTTGACTGTTGTTTTAACATACATAACTTTGCCTTCAGCAATGAGTAACTGTTTCAGTTCTGCTGTCATGTCAGCTTTATTAAGCCTAAACCCAAAGAGACACAGGGATGGAGGTTTTTTTATTTATGTTTTTCTGTTTATGTTTATGATTCCCCCCATTATAGGCTAAGTGGATTTAAATGTCTCATGTTCAGTGTTTTACCTTTGAATTTGTTTTACCTTTCTGATGCTGAAGTGCTACTCATGTTACTCTTACTATTGCTTGGTCTTGAGGAACTCTACTCATTTTCTTTTGGAAGGCTTTAGAAATTCTTGAAATTTGGCTGACAAAAGTAGTATTTCTCAGAAAGACTGCTGAAGTTGTCAGTTTGGTTCTCTTAGGGTTGTGAATAATTTAGCAGCAGCTTCTACAGATCTGTCAAATCTCATGCGTTATACATAGGACTCATTCATTTGGTCCCTGCCTCTGGCTCATGTATCTTCAGCAGTTCTGCAGCTTCTCTTCTACTCTTCAAGCACTGGCATTAAGGCAATCGCTGACCATACAGGGAGTCAGAGGAAAATCTGGATTCTGCAGAGGTAATGACAAAAATATTGCTTTCCTTCAAGCTGATGGTGCCATCTATAGTGGGGAAAAGTGATTGTTTTTCCCTTATTGTTTGACTGATCTTCCCTTGGGCTTGCGAAGTTATGAGTTTTTTCACAACAGGGAGAATCATACACAATGTATAGACAGAGAAACACATACATGTGGACACAGACTACTCTTGAGCATTACTGAATTGACTTTATTACATACTTTCTTTCCACCCTGTCCTTTTCACTCACCTTGACTGAAAGGTGAGTGAACCTTGTTGTGCCTTGCTGCTTGGAGCCTTAACAATCAGTGCTACTTATACTTGTGCTCCTCTCTGAAGGCTTTCTAGATAGAGATTTACATGGTCGTCTTCAACTCTACTCAGTTGGAGATTTGTTTGGTGTAAATGGCTCAGTTATCTGCTGGTGTTATTTTGAGATAAAGTGCAATATGCTGCTCTGTAAATATGGTGCTTTGTAGCAAGAAAAATATTGGCCCATTCCTAATTCCCTATGATGGTATCTTGTTCTTTGGGATTTCTTGGCTGGAAATGTGTACACATTCATATTTTTGCAGTGAACAGTGATACCATCGTGTCTCAGATACATAAGATGTGTTGAACACATGTAATATATGGAGTAGAAATATCCAAGTGGGAAGACAAAATAAACCCAGGAAATTCCAAATATGTGTCAAACCCTTCTGAAGTGTGACAGTAAGCTTTAAGAATGCTGAATAAATCAGTAAAAAATAGGGGGCAAAGGCAACTAAGTCCATAACTTGCATTTTGTATTGGGTAGGTAGAGGAGGAAGGAATAATTGTCTCAGTTTCTGATGAACAGAACATGAACTAACTTGACCCTGTCTGTTGATACTTCAGAAAATTTAAGGTGGGTGTTGGAGTGTTATTTTGTGTTAGGGTTTGGTCTTGGTTGTTTGTTTTTTGGGGAAGAGAGGGTTTGTTTTTTAGTGTTTTTCGTTTTATTTTCTCAGATCAATAGCTGGAAAACTTGAGGACTTCAAGATTTGATGTAGTGAATAAGGGCTAAAATACAGTTACCCTGTGATATTTGGAGCACTAACATAATTTCTGTTGCTTTTTTCATTGGTAGTGACATCTGTATTACTGCAATGCATTCCTTGAGCTACCTCCTTGCTGTCCTGAATAGCTCATTATTAGGTGGCATGAAAAAGTAAGAAGCTGTTAAAAAGGAGTCAGAATGACATTTTGAGTAATTTGGGTCATTGCTGGATGGAAAGGTAGTCTGATGTTTTACATCTGAGTTATAGGTATAGTAGAGTATGTCATGTGTTTCTTTTAATCTTACAGTAGTGTTTTTTAACTGTTATTTGGATTAATATTGTATACAACAAAATTTGTCATGGCATCAGAATTCCATTATCATATTAGCAAATCAACATAATCAGATTTGGTTGTTTTTTTTTTTTTTTTTCTTGAAACTTCTAATTTGGTCACAGCTGTGATACAACTTCCCCAAATATGACAACAGGATTCAACTGCCCTGTTAGAGCAGGGGTTATAAATCCAGCCAATGCCCATACTACCTAGTGATTAACTAGTTCCTTCAACTGCTTAGATCTCTACGGATAGCTGTAGCCTGCAAGGTGAAGTGATTGCTCATAACTACTGAGCAGATATCCCCATACATCACTACATGAAGACATCAATCCTTTTCAAGGTCAAAAGGATATTTCTCAAAGGCAGCCATTGCTGCAATTCACAAAGGCAATAGTACAAGCAAGCTTTCATTCTTGAACACTTTTGTTGCTGTTAGAACTTCAGGATTCTAGGCATTTTAAGCAAATGCAAGCCAGCACAAAAAATATGGGGCATAGTTGCAGAGTACATCACCTTCAGGGCTCATCTTCTCTTAATTTCCCCAGTTTTTAGCAGCAGAAATGTATCTTTTATAGAACATGCAAATGTGGCTGCTACTTCCCTCTCCTTTCCTTCTTTTGGGCTAAGCTTCTATTTCAAATAGCAGTGAAATATCTTTTTTTTTTTTCTGTATATATTCCTTAGTTTTGGTTTGTTTGTTTTTTTTTCTGGTCAGATTATACTACAAGATGCATAAATGCAGTCATCTTGTAAATGCTTTTCCATATCATAGATGCAAGTTCTCATGGAGTTTGTTTGCAGTTCTGCTGGTAATTTAAGTGCCTGGCTGGGTATGGCTTTGACTGTTTTTGAGGCCATTTCTTTCTTATTACTGAGACTTAATGCATGTAAAATGTTGATTATTACATCACTACTGCCACATCCATCCTTACAATGAAGAAAAACTGATTCATAAATGAGCTTTGTACATATGAATGTGGGTTCGTTTTCTAGTGCTGCCCAAAGCATTTTTGAGTGATCTGGGGTGAAAAAAATATTATTTTTATCCTCTGTAAAGTGGCAGCTTATACTTCTGTCTTGGAGCTACTTGGGGAGAACAAAGCCATTAATATATGTAAGAAGCTCAGAAATGGCACTGACAAGAATCTCAAAAATCTAGCCAAATAGCAAAAACTTTTCTGGATGAAAAAACTGGAAAATTACAAGATTTTCTTTCTTTTATCCTATCTTGTGTTTTTGTTTTTGTAATTCTCTATTTTCTACAGAAGTTCTGTAATTTCACACCAGAATCTGGCATAATATTGAGGAGAAAAGCATGTAAAACCAAAATAAATAGTTTTGTTCATAGGGGTGTAATAATGAACTCCAAGTCACTTTAAGCATGAATTAAATTCTTTCACATTCAAAGAATGTACAGTTTCCTACCTAAGATCACAAAATGTGCTCTTAGATTCACTAGGAGTTTTCTTAGAATGTACAAGAAAAGTAATTTATTATTTTGACTTAAAATCAATTTAAACACAATCCCTTTTGGAACATTAGTATTTGTCAGACCATTTTTATGTCCCTAGTGATCTTAATGGAGCATCAGAAACTCTTTAAACATGCTAGGTCTTTGTTCAGCTTCATTTGCAGATGATTATTTTTGACTTAGGAAAAATTCTATCCCTTTAAAATTACAACTCACAAACCAGCCTAGATAGAGGACGAGAATGTCTTTCATGGAAAATTTCAGTGACAGGTAACGCAACATTGTAGAGGCACATTAACAACACATTTTCATGACTAACATATCTAGAATCCAGGAAACCTAACTTTTATTTAGAGAGATATAATTTATACTCAAAAAATTATTTGTTTAATTATTTATAAATTAATCATTTAATTATTTTCTATTTATTGTGTCCAGTCAATATCAACTGTAATGCAATTTTGATTTGGAGGTGTGTTTAGATGCATAGTTGTGATAGTGGGTGTAAGTCTGTTGTGGAAGATTTTAGTAAATCTGTAAAAGGTGTGTGACAAAGGTCATGGACACCATGTGCTAATTATGTAAGGGCTTAAGGCAAAGCCTTCCAAACTCAAAGGAAGCATTTTTTGAAGGGCTGTAGGTCAAGTGCTAAATGAGCAAGTGAAATCAAAGGTATCAAACATTGTGTCCGCCTGGTTTTGTGGATAGAATACACCCTGAAGAGCATTGGTGCCATTTTTTGCACACTACCAGCAAATGCAAAGAGAGAATGGGATGTTTAACACAATCAGGTATTGATATCAGTGTTTCCACATCCCCTACCCCCTACAGGTGGCTGTCTACAACATTTCATAGGATTCCCCTATTACCTGTTCTTTGATGTCACCTTTAGGCATTTTGATATATTCTGCAATGAGCAGGGTTTCATCCTTTATGAGCATTGAGCATTAGGTGCAAATGTTGTTCTGGCTCTGTGCACATGAAATACTTCGTGACATGCTAATGTTGTAACTTTGTGGAAGCAAAAATACACTTGAGAATGCAATCACAATTTTTGTCACTACAGATTTATTTTTAGTGTTTTGTTCATATTATATATTTTCCTATTAATCTGTCACTACACTTGATGGATAGAATAAGGTCCCCTTCTTGCTGTTTGCAGGTGTTATGTGGATTTGAGACATAAATCTTTATTTATTTATTTTCTCTTGAACTTCGGGGTTAAAGGCTCAAGAATAAGTAACTATGGTCTTTCTTGACTTGCCACAATTAATTATAGATTTTTATAGTCATAAAGGAGAAAATTTGAATTGTTGTATATCATGTTTCTGGAAGCCAAGACTAGATCATCTCTCTGAAAGTTCCTTTCCCCTTAAGAACGAATTTAAAGTATCAATGTAAATAACTTTAGCCTAACATAACCTGTCTACAACTGTTAATGCTAAGATTGAAGAAATTTGCATGAATTTATTTGTTTTCTTCTAACAAAGTGGCTGTGAGAATTGTATGAAAATAACAAATGGAAGAGCTGGCTGCAGCATGAAAGGTAATTGTTCTTAAGAGCAGTAAAATAGAATCTGTGTTTTTAATCTGGAGGCAAGAAGAGATGCTCAGTGTGAAAATGCATTCTGTGTTAATTTTAAACTATAAACTTCTATGTCAGTATGGGGACACAGCAGAAGGGAAGAAATGTCTCATAATGAAAGTTTCTCTTCAGCATAAGGTCCCTGCTGTGTGCTCCTCTGAGAATTACACTACACTCATACCTTCTGAGGTGTACAGTGGCTTGATGCCTGAAGTGGCCACCTAAAAACAGGGACTAGGCAGGAGTAAGGGAATAAAGGTAGGTATTTATTTGAAAGGCCTTCAAAGGTACAGTCTGGGGAGCCAGAGGCTACTGCCAAGATGGACCCCAAGATGGACAACAGGTCACGACTTCTTCACACTTTCATAAGTTTGTTTCATTTGCATATCAGGGTTAATTCTCCATTTAAGCTTCAGTTAATGATGTAATTTCCCCAAGCTTGCCCCCCCTTTAGAGGCTTTTGGTTTATACTTTTGGGCCTAGGACGGTCTGAGTGTCCTTGGAGAGCAGGCCTAGCACAAGAGAGCAGAAGTTAACAGGCTACAAGAAACTTCAGAGTTACACAGTAGGCAGCACAGGGTTTGAAAAATATGAAAGTTAAAACCTAAGGCATCAGGCTAACCCCTGTGTAAATGCTTTGAAATATCTTCAAGTATCTCTTAGTCTTATTGAAACAAAGCCCTGTATAAGCAGGCTAATTTTGGGAGAAAGATGAGTATTGCACAATAGCTATGAAAAAAACAGGTGGCACTTGGCATGTCTTTCATCCCTTTCCTGGAATTAGTATTAGTAGAATAATAAAGTGGACCAGGTAAGAAAACAGATTAGAATAGCAGCATCCATAAAGAGGCTCCTTAAGGTCACAGGTGTTTCTTCATAACCTGTGGGAGCCCAGAGTGCAGAGAATATTTCTCTGCCTGTTTTGAAGGACTTTAACCCCCTGAACAACACTGTTTTTGACCTCTGTCCTTGGAAAAGACTACCTACTCTTAGAGAAGAATTAGAAACTACACTGGTGTAAATTAGGTGATAGACTACTATGTAAGATTGTCACAGGGTGAAAAATTTAGAGGTTTTGGGTTTGTTAATGTAGTAAATAGATAAAAGCAAAAAATATCAAAATAGAGGATTGTTGTTGTTCTCCAAGCCTCCTTCTACTGCTCCATATTCTGCAGGAAAAATAGTTTGGGATGACTGGACAAAGAATTCTGCAGTTTCTGGCTGTGTTACTGAATAATTGGTAGAAAAGTGAAAAAATGTACATTTTTAGTAACCACTGGTTAATTTACCTTTTAAAAGGCTGTGTAATCTTGATAATTCAGCTTTCTCCTGCATTCTCTGCTCTGCTGTGTCTGGGTCACACTAGTGACTCTGTTTCTCTGATAAGACTTAATAAACAACTATCTAGAAGCAGTGAAGGCTAAGAGTCCCATTTGTCTCTTGAACTCCTGGCAAGGATTTTAAAAGATCTCTCCCATCAGGAGAGGCATGACCAGTGTCAATAATCTTGTTATTTTGCAACTTATTAAAATATTAAACTGCTGCTTTGATTTAAAAAAACCCCTATTTTTGTTCTCGTTGCTTTAGGTTTTTGATAAAAATATCTTGATGTCACTGTGTAATAAATGGTTTTTTTTTAAAATGGTGATTATGCTATGGTGACTTACATAACTTTATGCAAATGGTAATATTTAGTTTGGTTAAATTAATGAAAATGTTTGGAATTAAAAGCTCCAGGTCATTTAAATTATCATTGGATAAATAATTTGTTTTCATTTAAAGCGAGTCAGTGCACTTCTGATCAAGAATTTTTCCTAGCTTTCAATAATGCAGTAACATATCAGAGACCCTGTGCAGTCACTGCTGTCACTCACTAAGCTGATTTAGAACTGCCTGAAGAGGCACCATTTTGCTTGTGATCCTATAATTTCACTGACTCTTGGAACACAAACTCTACAACTCCGTTCCCCGTGCTACTGTTGAGCAACTGTTCAGTAACACCTACAAATATTAGATCTGAGGATGTTCTTACTGCTCTCCTTAGCCTTTCCACCTTAATGGCCTCATTTGCTCCTCTTTATTGTCCTGCATTTTTCCAATTGTGTTAAAAATAGCCTTGGACTACCGTCAACACAAAAAATACTTTGCTGAGTAATTTGTTGCACCTTCAGTTGACCTTATCACACTTCTGCTCATATTCCTCTTGTCCTGCAGAATCAGCTGTACAGCTCTGCTTTGGCTGTTTTAGGAAATGTGATGTTAAGATTCTGACTGCTTTAAGCAGAAACACACTGAGGATCTCATGTGGGATAGCAGATTAAGTAATACCCAGTGCATTATATCAGGGTAGTTTATAATTTACATCACTAAATGAACATAACTGGTGGGTTAACTTTGCCATTCATACTGTACTAATTAGTTTTAAAACTCAATCAGTGGAACAGGAGGTGAGGGACAGATACAGAACATATTTGCAAAAGTCAAATATAGCTTAAAGATTTGGCATATTCTTAAAATGTTTTCTTTGTAAACAAAGTAATACAGATTTTATGAACATTTATATTAGCAAAGTTAATACTAATATATTGATGGAAACAAAATACAAAAAATTACTAGCTGTATAATTAAAACAGGATGTTGGGTGTTCAGGAAATATATTTTTCTTTTCTATGTGGAGTCCTTAATTTGAATACTACTGCAGAGACTGTAAATCAAGTATACCCCAAAGTCCTTGGCATGTGGTCTCATTGTGACTTAGGGAGAAACTGAGAATTCTAACCAAGGTAAAAGTTTTCAATCACATTTTTCATTATGCCATGGGAAGCCTGCTTTGAAGAGAGGGAGATAGACGGAAAATTAGGAGGGAAAAATTCCTGTGCAGTATTCTGTGCCAACTTCTACCTCATAAGATATGCAGGAACATCTATAGCCTTAATGACACCAGAATTTTGCTTTTCTTCCCACTGATTATAGCCTGGCATGAGATTTTATGCTGCAGGCATATGGCAGAATGGCTAAGATGAAGACACCTTTCAATATTTTGACAGGAGAAATTATTTTGGGGCTTTATGATTACCTTAAGGAAATCAATTACAAGTGCAGAAAATGTAGCATTAGCTTCAAAAAGGGCAAAAGTTTGTGTTAAAGTGCTGAGTTTTGGATGAATAAAACATTCACATATGCTTAAATTTGCCATATAAATAACAATATGGTTTCAGTTAAGGCACTTTGGTAAAAGCAATCTGAGATAAGGTTAGGATGGGTTTTAAAATTAATCGCCTTCCTCTTTTAATGATGTGATTTGAGATGGATGGACGGAGAAGTGTTTTTTCCTGCTAACTCTACTTGGCACGTACTCTGGTGAGGAAGTGACTGAGATTGAGACTGTCTTCCCAGAAAAAACAGAAAGCGATCAAACCTGGCCCGTATCTGTCTTTCACGCTTTGGCTTTCTAAAAGTGTGTTGTTATATTGTTGCCAGTGTCTGGATGTGGAATGTGGATTGGCCTTCTGACTCATGCTGATGCTCCAGAGCTTTTCAGCTTGTGGTATAGGCTGCTATTTGGAATTTTGGAGGCTCCAGCTCTGTGCTCTGTCACTGCTCATCACTATAATTTTCACCAAGATGATTAAGCAGTTTTTCCCAAGAAAATCACCAAGATGCAAGTTTTTCTTATTCCTTTTATTAATTGACCTTGGTAATACCTTCTATAACTAACCATATGCAAAATTATTCATCACTAATATAATAATTGTATTATTTGTCATTAGTATAGCAGCTGTAGAGCCTTACATCAGAGAACTAATATACTACAGGTGGGAAACAAACCAAATTAACTGCACATCATCTGAATAATTTCCGCAAAAGGTAATGTGTTGATTCAACCAAGTAACTCATCAAATGCTCCTATGGTTTCTTTTCTAACACATTGAATTTTAGAGGTTTCAAGTTTATAATTTGGCATTTGCCCCTTTGGTTGCTTTTGCCTCACCTTTGTTCCTATTGCAAAGCTGCTAGGCATCCTTGTTGCAATGCACTGTGGGAAGCACCTTTGATTTCTGATCTACACATATGGTTGTAGGCTCACTGGGTACTCTGTTGGTTATTAGGTGTGTTGGGATGCCAATAGGTTAAACCATAATTCACTACTGACCTGATTTTTTCATTCTGAGGATAAGGCATGTTTGTGCATCAGGTGGCCTGTATAGAGATTATTTTAGAGATTGGGGCTTGCTTATTTTTTAATCTGTTCTGTACCTTGGTAGCTAAAATCCAAAAGGTTGGCCCAGGTTATGAAGAGATGTAGCAAAATATATAATTTATTTTCAGTGAAACTTACAACAGAGTGTTGATTAAAAAAACCCAAAACCTCATAGCATAGAAAGTTCATTATGAGGATTTTGTGGGAGGGGTATGGCAGGGAGCTTAAAACACTGGATTTTTGTCATTATCTCTGCCTCCTTGTAAGCTCTCTAATACTTCCCAATCCCTGCCACTGAGTGACCTTTGCTTAGAGAGTTGGATGGCAGTCCTTGACAAAGCCTTACAGCCAGAACACAGTAATGATAGCTGAAAAATCACCCATATATCAGAAAAATAAAAAGGGGAAGGATGAGGGGAGAAGAAACCTGATATTTCCTTATTTTTCCTCTCTCATCTGCTTTCGGGTGTCAACTTGTAATACAGTTTTTAGCTGTGTTAAAATATAGAGGTAGAGAACATGGACCTAATTTTTAAAAATTAAATCTGTTCTTCACATGTTTTCAAATAGACTTTTCCCACTATTCTGTAAATCTGTTCCAAATACATATGGGCAGCATAGAGGTAATGATATTTGGGTTCCTCATAAAATTGGAACAAATTGTCATTTGGGCCTTTACTTAGTCAATTTCTTTAACTTGAGAAAGTACTTCAAAAGTAGACAGCAGTTGTTTTTGCTTCATGAAGGCTGTTCAGTTTTTCTGAAAGCTGAGTGCCTGTGTAGGGGTCCCCACATTTCACTTTTTCAATGGGTGGGAAAGAGGTTCCCAAATTCAGTGAACTGCAGTGACAAGTAGGCATTTAATTTACTTTAGTATTTTCTAAAATTCTTCTTTAGGACTTCAGCTTAAAGCATTTTAACTTTTTGAAGGCTTTAGGAATAATTTTTCATACAATTTTTTTGTGCTTATTTGAGTAAAATTATTCACAACCAATTGAGTAGTCCCAGAGTAGGCATCTAATAAAAATTAGATTTTGCTGTATAGAACTAGAAAAATAGGAGCAATAACAAGTGTTTGCTGGATGTTGTTGATGATATATCACACTTTGTGTTGATTTTGTGTAAATTTTAGTTTTCACAACTGCAAAACTGAAAAGCAAAGGAAAAGTACTTTTGACGCTGCCCTTACTTATCAGTGTCAGTTGTAAGTACTCAGCATAGTATCTCATGCATGTAAAATTCACTTAGCCTTAGATAAGCTTTTGGGAGAATTAGATTAAAGAGCACATGCAAAAATTATCTATTGTATATAGACATATGTATTCATCTGGATACTAAGAAGTTAGGTATATTTGTTAAATTAATATACAGGATAATTTACACCTCTGTGTTGTTAAGTAGGGTGGATATAGATGGATGTTGAAATAAACTGTAGTTAAGGTTTTGATTTATAGATGAAAACACTTTTTCTAAGGAAAAAAGGGACTATTTAGTGATTTTAACTGTTGCTTCTCTTTAATAACAGTAACTTAAAGGAAGAGTAGTATAAGGCTATCATGACATTGAAAATTAGTATGAAGTGATTTAGATGAAAATCAGATTTGTAGCAAGATTTATCTCCTTTGGACATAAGGGAAAACTAATCTACATTAAAACCCTCATGGAACATTCTCAACAATGGGTTCTGCTGAGATTGTGGTGTGGTGTGGTATAGGAGTGTTCTTTGTTGGTGAGAGAGATGGTATCCAATTTCTGCCCCAACACAAATTCAGGCAAGTATTACCTTGCATGTCCTCCCTCCAGGTAGGCCCAGAGAATGTGTGATCATTTAATGTTATATGAGAAGATCTAATTATCTAGGTTTCCTCTTTAACAACGTCTGGCAGCTCTTGAATAAGAATCTCTATATAAGAGGATGAATCACTGTCTGGGATGATAAGCTTCCACCCTTGACTAGGGAAAAATAGTAAGTGTCTGACTGATTTACACCCTTGATTCGATTGCTTAAAAACAGGGGAAAATAATTTTACCATTAAAATTGTATGAGTAGCATAAATTAAAATAGCTCCTGAAGGTACTCTATCTTAAACTAGAGTTCAGGATATTAAAAATTCCAAACACAACAGAGAAGTCAGGGTTGGTTGTTCCTAAGTCAGGGTCTGATAAAAACAAGGTTATTAGAGTTAGAAATACATTTTCTATGAGTAACTGTTGCCCTGCTGGGAAAAGTTACAATTCTAAATTCTTGCAATGAGGACTTTTGCCATTTTGGACAAATAGGCAACTAGTCAGCATTGAGAGAAAATATCAATACCAATACGACCACGCTTAGAAGCCAGATTTGAGACTATAGCAGTAGGATAACAATTCTGTGCTTCCCCCTCCTGGAACCTGTCACACATGCACGGGGACACTCTTATACATCCCCGGAATTAAAAATGGATGTAGTTGGAAAACTATGAAGTTGTTTGGTTTTTTCTCCCTGGAACCTGAACGTAACTTTGAGGTTTTCATTAAATGAGATTTTTTTTTCCTCAAACAATTTCATTAAAAGGAAAACATCTTGTAGGTGTGTGGAAGAAGGTAACAGAAACTAAAATGCGACTTGGAAAATATCTGGAAAAGTGCTAAATAACGTCAAAAGGAGGATGGTCATGAATCCAGATGGTTTTGACACAAATTAGGTAACTTGACTTTTTTTTTTCCATTACAAAATAATGACTGGTTTTCTACCTGTATTCTTATGCCAGGTTTCATTAATGTGAATAAGACTACAGAGAGTGATTTGATTTTAGAGACTTCCTTAGTATTCATAGGATAATTTAAGTTGGAAAGCACAAAACAGGGTCAAATTTTATTAGGTTGTTTGATGCTCTGTCCAGTTGAATGCTGAACATCTCCGAGGATGGAAATAACACTGCTGCTCTGGGCTCCTGTTCAGTGTTTGAGTAGTCTCATGGTTAAAACATTTTTACCTGAATTCTGATTGGAATTTTCTATGTCACAGTTTATGTGCGTTGCCTCTCCTTCCGTCACTATGTGCTTCTAGAGGAGTCTGGCTCCGTGCATCTTCACATATGCTTTCCACTGGGGTGCACCCTGGACCTGCTACAGTGTGCCAATGATTTCCTTGACTGGGAGTCCATATGTGGTCACAGTGCTCCAAATGCAGTCTGAATGGGGAGGCATTCCATTGACTGGCTATGTTCTTCCCAAGGCAGTTGAGTATGACTCTCTTTGCTGCAAAGCCTTGCTATAGACCCATGTTCAAATTTTGTCCACCAAGACTCCAAGGTTCTTTTCTACAAAGCTGCTCTTCAGCCAGATATCCTCAGCCTGTTCTGTTGCTTCTAGATACAAGATTCTGCATTTGTAAAACTTCATGAGGTTTCTGTAGGGTCATCTTTTTTAGTATCTGGGTATTTTCAGGTTCTCTACAAACATATCTGCCTTTCTGTATGCCAACTGCTGCCCTTCATTTATTATAGTTTACAAAGCTGATCTTGAAAGGGATTATTTTGTTAAGAATTACAGTTAGATTTAGTATCACTCTGAGGAAGTGAAAGTTTCTAGATAGCTCATGACAGACTTTATTTTTTTCTTTAAGGCTTTAGTCTGGAAAGAATGACATTGAATCTCAGTAGAGTCATATGATTTTAGGAGAAATTACATTAGAATAAGGTTCAGGTGAAAGGATGATACAAATATGACATAGGAATGTTACTGTTCATATAAAGAAAGAACAAATAGGAATGTTTCAGTATGAAAGCATCAGTGAAAATGGTGAAAGAGATAAGAATTGTGATGGTCACATCTAGCTCTAGAGATTTACATATGTAATGATGTATAAAAAACAGTGACAATTGTACATAGGAACTTAAAAGTTGTAGTTGTAAGCCTTTTGTTTATTTTTAAACCACTCAACTTTGACATTAAGTCCAAAGAGAATTATAAAAATAAACCACACTCACTGGTTTCAAAAATTTTCTGACAGTATCAGAAAGTCAGAATCTATCGTAACAGCTAAATGAGGGAGAACACCCATCTATAACTACTTATTTTGATGCTACTGTTATTGCTGTTAAAATTACTTCAAACATATATGTAATAAAGTCTTCACAGCAAGAGAATTGGCTACATCATTTGTTGCAAGTTACTTATTTGGCTTTGTGTTTTTGTGAGGTTTTGTCCCTTGAAAAAGTAATTAATTCCCATCTTGGGAAAAGAGAAACAGGAGAGATTTTATGTATCTTGATAGAGACTCTTTGAAATATCAGAGTGGATGATGATTTTCTTCCCCTGTTTCCAGATCATCCCAGGTACATTATAAGTTTAGTTAGAATTTATTGATGCCCTTGGTTTAGACTATCTTAACCAAATCTAAAGAGCCTGCTCTCCTGAAGCTCCTACATCCAGTATGCCACGTGATAAACAAGTAATAAACTTATAATAAACAAGTACTTTTGTGGTTACCTTCATGTAGTTCAGTGCTGAGGAGAGGAAGAAGTGGTTCACCAGGTTTTTTTCCTCATTTTTTGTTCTTTGCTGACTGTGGCTCCATTTGCCTCCCTGCTGTTCTATTTAGCGCTCCATTAATGTCCCTGCTGCTCTGCTTCTGATGTCCTTAAGATATGAGACAGGAAAAAAGGGAAT
Organism: Corvus brachyrhynchos; assembly: GCF_000691975.1. Classification (NCBI taxonomy): domain Eukaryota; kingdom Metazoa; phylum Chordata; class Aves; order Passeriformes; family Corvidae; genus Corvus; species Corvus brachyrhynchos. The sequence goes on from NW_008246059.1 coordinate 4,035,789, forward strand.
GAATCCTAGGAATCCACAGAATGAGCTTCCTGACAATGGAAAGGGGCAGAAGGCTGTGGCAACCAGAAGTGAAGGTCTAGTGGAAACAATTAGCAGATCTGTCAAACCTGTCTGATCTCTGCAGAAACAGGCAAGGTACTTCTCTGCTTCGAAGTGTTTGTTTATTTTAGTCACCAACAAATGTGTTTTGCCACTGTTGCCATGTGTTTTGTCTTACTCCATAAATACCCTGAGAAAGGGGCACTTCTCAGTGAAGTACTAGACAAGAAAATAGGACAGCAAAATTTGTATCTATGTAGTTTTGAGTACTCCTGGTAGTTCCCAAGCTAAACAAAATCAATTGTTGAGGAGCTCACAAGTGGGCTGGTTTTTTTCTTTTTCTGTTGTTTTTATTGTTTGTAGTAACGTTATTAGAAGCTAGCAAAACCCAAAGCTTGCACTTGTTCCTCTGAGGGCTGCATATTCTAACTTGTTTGGCAGCTCTGTTAATTGCTGTCTAAAATAAGCAACATGACAGAAAATTTTTCTGAAATCTGTGTTTTAAACAGCTTT
>NW_008246059.1:4036354-4045798 GCF_000691975.1 Corvus brachyrhynchos
AAATTCTTGCTGTGATTCCAAGACATGCAGATGTAACAATTTGTAATGAGGTTTTTGCAGCTGGTTACCTGTCACTGTGTTGACAAAAGAATGCATTTCTGTAGCTGCTTATTTTTTCTGTTTTTATCACATAATGGCTAACAGCAAATAAGCCATGGTAAATATTATTTTTAAGTAGTGTAGATGAACATTGATGACGGTGATTGTGGCAGAAAGCATATCTGTGGAAAATGTGCCCCCATAACTTAATTAGGAAGATTATTTTCTTTTTCTAACATGCCATGCTGAATTCTGCTGTGCTACAAGGAGCAATGCCTTTATCTTACAATGTCCCTGCACCCCTTGATTTTTGCTTTGAAGATCCATTCAAACATTTATGCATGCTTCGATAACACTTGATTTTTATGTACAGGTAAAAAGTGTAAACTTGCAAGGCACTGTAAATCTAAGCTTTTAATTCAAAAACCCCTTGACCAGTTTCCTTGAACCTTTCTAAAAGCATGCTTTGATTGTTCAAAAAATAAATCTGGCAGTTTGAGCCAAAGCTGTAAATGTGTTCCAACAAACAGTTCTGTAAAAGAAAACAGTTGTAAAGTACAACGATGCATCTGCTTCTACACTGTAAAATTATAGTGAAACAACAGTGCATACTTGCCCACTCTTCTGCTCAGTTTGGTAGGAATCATGGCCAAATAGAGGGTTCTCAGACAGAAACAGGAAGGCTTGCATTAAATAATGTGTGACTGACACAATAGTTAATAGGTGATAAAAATTTCTGGTATGATGCTATTAGAGGGGGAAAATAAGCCTATCCCAAGAATAAGGAAACCTTGCCTAATAACTGTGTTTATTTCTTTTACAAGAAAACTGACCTTCTTGCATTAAGTTCAGGACCGAATGATTCTGATATTTCTTTAATAGGAGTTTTCCTCCAAGCTATTTGGTAAACAAAGTTAGTGAGTTCAAGTTAGTTCATCTGAATCAAGCACCAAGTTAAAGCATCTGAATCTTATGCCTATAATGTGGTTTTTTTTTTTTTTTTTTTTTCTGACTGAGAATCCACATTTAGCCTTTGAATTGAGGTGGGTTTATTTGTCCTTACAGTGAGGATTCCCAAACCTACCTTTGGCCCTTCCAATCTGGATTGTGTGACTCTAAGTATAAATTTTAGGAAAGGTTTTATTAGGAGGAAGAATTTGATAGTTAACCTTAAAATAATAGAAAAAAAATTAAAAAGTTATATAAATAACTTTCTCTCTGTTCTGTCTCTTGTGTCTGGACCTGCCTGTGAGGTTTAATGTCTTCTGTGTTCCAGCAAAGCCTGTGTGTTGTTCCTATGGTATGTGGTCCATCAGGAAGGACTGGGTCGTGTGTTTCCTTCCTGTTCCGCTCAGAAATGTCTTAGTTTCTTTACAGTGCTGAAAATTTTTTCCATGCTCTGTTCCCTTGTCTGCCTTTTCCCATCTCAAACTCTGTGTGCCTTATCCCTATCTGAAAAGCTTTTGTCTCTTAGCATTCTCTATGGAGCAGAAGTAATTTATTCCTTCATCGTGAGGGTTTTCTGTGACTCTGTCAGTCCCATTTTGAATGGATAATAGTTTTGAGCTGAGAAACAAAACAGATGATGTCCAGTGTATTGACTTCTTGTTGGTATTTCTATACTCTGAAGATAGACCTGTTAATTAAATTTTATGCTTTTTCCATATGTAGGAAGCCTTAATTGGCCCTTGTAACATTTTTTAGAATGCATGAGATGCTGCTCATTATATATCATTAATGTATTAAAAGATCCTCAAATGTCACAAGAGATGCAGAGGAAAGACTTGATATGAAAGGAAGTGTTGCAATACAGATGGTCTCAGTCCTAAAAGTATATGACATGTATTAGGCTGTTTCATCCTGTCTCTTTCCTTTTACCCTATGTACATTAAGGTTTCTTTTTCAACTCACTTCAGAATATTCCATCTGTCTCAGCTGGTGAGTTAACATGGTTTTCGTTGCAAGGGATGGAGCAGTAGGGAAAAGCATCTTTGCAAAATATCCTTTCCTTTTAATGAATTGTGGTGTCTGCTCCTGACTGGACAAAGGAATCCATATGATCCCAGTAGACATTTTTGGACTCAGACCAGATTTCTGCACTTGATATTTGCTGTAAAGCCAAAACTTAATTTCAACTATAGATGCATAGTTAAGTTTCTGTAATAGTGATGCATATGTAATAATGATGAGGTTGTTTGAAATCACATTTAATGCAGCTGAGATATTTAATCTTGTATCACAGGCAAATTTTAAAGGATCTAGGGTAATGGTGCTTGCAAAAGCTTCTGGACAATAATGGACACACTGGGGCAAGAACATAACTAACTATAGGAAAGTAATGTAATTGCATCTCCTGCCTTGCTCTTGTATTTGCTTAAATCTGTAATTTTTGCCAAAGGCTTTAACTATTGGCAGCTGAAATCAAGTAGATTGTGGGGAATCCTTCACCACCTCATAAAATGCATATTTAAAGTCAGTGACAAGTAAGCCTGCAAGGTTAAAAGAAGCAGAGATTGCCACAGAGCCAGATTAAATATTCTCTAGGTGTAATATTTTGATTGCTACTGAATAATCAGCTCATAAGTAACCACATCGTGGTGCTGTGTTAGGAGCCCTTTTAGTTGGCACTGGTTTTCATACCATAATATAATTGATAGGTTCTTGTGTCAGAAATCACTAGGCAGCCAAATAAACAATATGTCCTTTTGTCTGTTCAGGAGTAGTGTAATGTTCAGAAACATTGATCCCTCACGCCAGATAAAGGCATAATGAGGATAATACCAAATGAACCAAAAGCTGCTTCAACATGTCTCATCTATTACCCAAAGAATTATAAAGTTAGTACCATATCGACCTTCTTGTGACATGCTAAGAGTTCCTGCTGCCAGTTCTGCTCAGTATTTTCAAATGGCTGCTCTTCATGGGGAAAAAAAGAAAGAGGAAAATATTTATCTTGGCCATGACTGGTTTACTTTTTACTGACCTCCTCCCCACTGCTGATTTAAATGTGAATACTCAGCAATAAGACATCAAAGTCATCTTAACAGAGGATGGCAAAAGCATCTTGTTGGCCAAAATTTTCCGATTATGGAGAATTTGGAAGCTTTTGGTTTGTCACCTGTCCTCTTGCCCCTTTTTCCTCCTTTATTTAATTCCTTATTAAGTGAATGCTTGACCTATAGCAGTGTTCTAGACTTAGTGCAGGAGACTGTCAGAAATAATGCAATGCCAGTCCTCTGAGCTCACTGCTCGTTCTTAAAATCTCTCCCACTGAACTTCAATTTTCACTGAAATTCTATTCAGTTATGGAGAGCTTATTTCAAGCTAATTATGAATTAAAAGAATTCCATCTGGAGCGGATAATATAGAATGACTGATTAAAAGTGAAAAGATTAAAAGACTCTCCATGAAATAAGTGCATTTAAAAATTAAAATATATCATCATCTGGATTTTGGCTATGCCAAAAGAACATCTAATAAAACTAGTAAAATGTAATTTGGTATACTTTTTTAAACATCAAGTAGCTTTGAGAAAGTAAGTAGATGAATAAGCTGCTAATGGACTTTATTCTCAACTCATTGCATGGATTGTATTAGTATTATCTGGAGTCTTGCACTAATACTGAATGCTGCAAAGAATCTTTAATTAGGCCTTTGCTGCTAAGGAAAGGAATGGCCTTGGAGGATCAGTGCTTATTCTGCTCGTCGGCATGTTTGGTTCCTGCCAACTAGCACTCTTCCAGCTGCTGCCTGGGCACAGTCCTTGTGAGTTTTTTCCAGCATGAAGCTGGGCTGTGGCTATTTTGGGATATTTTGAGCAGAGGACAGTGAGTCATGTAGGTATGCACTAAGCTATGTTGTGCTGCTTGGTTCCCAAGGCAAGGGGAGTCCCGTGGCTCTTTTATTTAGTAGTGTAGCAGTAACCTTTGTGTTACAAGGTTTTCTTCACAAGCCTTTAAAAAACTTATTGGAATTAATTGATAAAGTAAAAATATTTGTGCACATCTCTTTCTTTTTGTATTTGAACACTTAATAAATTGCATGAAGGAAGCTAATGTAACACCACTAAGTGTTCAGATTTTAAAAACTCCTTTACTTTGAACTATATATATATTTTTTTTAAACTTGACTTGGATTTAAGCTCTTTTTATAAAAAAAATCCAAATTTGATTATTTGCTCTCAGTAATCCTTTTCTCTATATCTTCATATATTCCCATCTCTATCAAAATCTGCCTCCAGTGCCAATATACATTAACGTACATGTGCAGGGCCCTACAAACTGGGTTCTGAGAAGACCAGAACCAATGAGATGACAACATAAATCAAAGTTGGGGCTCAGATTACAAAGCTGTTTATGAAATTTTTTTCCTTTTTAACTTAGTATTTGCATAGAGATGTGAATCATTACCACTTTTAGAAGTGTCTGATTTCTCCCATACACTGCATCTTTTGTGCTGGCCAAGGTCATGGACTGTCACTAAAATGAGAGTTCAGAAAACTGCTTCTGAAGTTTTGCAGCTAGGCACAATTTTTCTTGTCAATGTCATTAATAGAGCCCATGGAGCCAAGCTTGCACAAAGCATTACCTTCCAACTTGAAATAGCTAATTGTTAAAGTCTGAGAATAAACATCATCTTCTCTGCAGTTTGCTTGACTTGCAAGTAAAAATCGTTCTGCAGCAAATACTGAGCTAGCATCTAGGAAATGGAATGTGTTAAAATCTTCCTACCTATTTGGGTCTTTGTTAGGGTTTTTAAATTTTTTTAAATTTTTTTTTTTCTAAATTTTGATTATCCCCTTAGTCCTTGCAATTTCTGGCATATTTTCAATGGTAGCTTTTCAGCTGGATGTGTTTGCATGGGAATTTTATTAGAACTAGGTCTGAATGGTATAAATATACTGTCTGTTTCAAGTAGATCTGAAACAATAGCATGGATGTGGCCATTATTGACGTCAGAATTTTGGCTGAGATGTTTAAGCATACACACAAGTGCATAATTATCCCAGAGATTTAGATTTTTAATATTTTTTCTTTTTTAAACAGCAGTGAAACTTCGTGTTTAAGTTGCATGTGTGATTTTTTTGTAGTGGTATCTCCAAGGAATCCAACTGTGTGATACCAAAAGTAGTAAACCGGAAAATGATTTTGTAATTGCAGCCAGTTTTGATCTACAGTTTGAGAAAAGCCAACCTATACTGTGCTTTGTAGATAAATCTCGGAATAAAAGTTCTTACAGTACTTTCTTGATAAAATCCTCATTGGCATATGCATTATTCTCTGATTTCTTTTTCAGAAGGAACAAATGCATCAAACTGAGCTTTGCATGTTAAGCTTTTGAACAGTCTCTTGCACAGTTTGTATCTTAATGAAAAAATCTAGATCACATAACAGACTTGTGTAAACTGAAGAGGTGTCAGAACACAACTATTACACCATTGCTTGAAATGAAACATAAACCTCTCAGCTACAGTGATGTAGGCTTTAATCCTGCATGGGTACCATGTGCATGCTTTGTTCTATTAAAATCTACCAGTAAGGATTTCTTTTGCAATAACTGTTGTGATAGCTGCAAGTAGATGACTTGCACAATTTTTTTGAATATACTATCAGGTAAAATGTTATCCAAAACTAAAGTCCATTAATTTTAAACAGGAGCTTTATTTGTGGCTTTGGGTTGGAATTAACGGGTTGTTCTAGCTAGATACTTTTCTGAATTAATGCCCATCTAAAAATCTTCAGTATTTACTTCAGTTGAACCAACAAGACACTTCTAGACAACTTACTAGTAAGTCGAGCTTCTTTATAATAACTTTCCTGTGTTAATCTCAGCAATTCCATGCTGATTTTCCTGTTATAACTTAGCAAGGAAACACGTAATACCAGTAGCAAGTGACTGTCCTCTGCAGCACTGAAGGAGAAACATGTCTTGATATATTCAAGGCAATCCCCATGGAAATTTGAGATTGTAATAGAACAGAACAACAAAAAATGGAATACATTAAATGAAATGATTTAGAATACCCTTTAAGGCCCTTAACAGCATTTGAGAGAGATAGATCCCAAAGGTGTTTTGAAGGGTAGCAGTCAGACTAATTTTTTTCTGTGTTGAAATTTCATATAAATATCTCATTATTCATATGTAATGCAAGTTTGTAGAGAAAAGCCATGGTATCCTGACAAATCTTCAGGAATGTAGAAAATGTTAAATGAAACCATGTTTTTTTCTTTTGTTGATATTGTCCAATGAGAGCTGCATATTGATGGTAATGCAGGAGTTGAAGTCATATTTTTAGATAATAATATAATCTCTTCTGAAATTGAAACACTCTTTCAAGTGATGCCATGAGAAAAGAACTGTGAAACTTGAAGGTTGCTTTTTTTTTTGTCTGATTTTATGAACTTTATTTTAAAGATGAAAGATGTGTTTAGTACACTCTGAAGTGAGAGGCAGCCAATTTTGATAACTTATTATAAAGGGACACCATCCCTCCTGCTCCATGACCCTTTAAACTGGGTTTTTACTTCAGTGACAGTTGTATATTTTTAATATTTCTGAGAACCCGATTGTAACATTTTGAGTTCTAAATTGAAAGATGCTTTTGTCCCAATTGCCAGGTTACTAGATAAAAACCCAAGCAAGCCACTTTCCATAGCCTTTAGACCATTTGATCTTCACAGTTACCTAAATATAGACACAGGCAATCTTTCAGCAATCACATCTAAGACATGCAGTAGTGATGAGAGGGTAAGGGATGAGAGAGTAAGAAGTTCAGGCTTCTTTTTCAGTTGAGAAAACCACATCTATAATACTTCAAAACATTTCAGAGTCTATTGAAAAGCTGGTGAAAATTAGGTGCCAGTCCTTGCATCTTATTTAATTTCCTGTGTGAGGACTTATGTTGCTGTTCTGCAAGGTTATTCTTTACTGGATTGTAGTTTGTGTAAAGCACAGAAATAAAGTTTACATGTCTTGTTAAATACTTGATCATCTTTCTTTCCACAGAGCTTCAACAGTGGTGAGTATTATAGTCTTGGCATTATATTTTAATTTTTGTTGATGGTACTAAAGAGATGGCATTTCTCAGGATGAAAAGTGACAAGTAGGTGGCATTTCTTTAACCATTGTCCCAGCAGGGTGTTTGCAGTTTATCTTAATTCTAATGATACTGAAATAGCTAAATTTCTATTGACTTAAGGAGTGTCTACATTTCTTTTGTTAACTGCAGTGATGTTGATTTATGTTGGTCTATGTATATATCAACCATTTTTGTAGTTGGAGTCAGTAGATGCATTCTCCCATCACCCACAGAAGCCTATTTCAAGAACTCTTATTTGAGTCTGTGAAAGAAGTGTGTGTATACATGAAGGGAAAGAATCTTGCTTCAAAACCAGGAGGCATTTATCAGTCCTTGAACTTTGGGCTTTGACGTTGGCAATGTCAGTAAAACTAGGAGAAATGTTCACTCATAGTGAAGCCTATACTCAAACTCATTTTTTACTATCAGCAGTTGAGGTACTAGTGCAAGAGAACCTGCAGAGAAACATTCCCATCAGTCAGGCACAAGATAAAGGAGGCAGTGCGATAGAGGGGACGTAGATAAGAATATTGCACTGATGCCTCTTCACATCCTCAGAAGTCACCTGTAAAATTGGGGTCTCAGAGCCTGGGAGTTGTGATGATAAAGAAGGGGAAAGGAGGCAGTGACACCTGAGAGCAGTAGGAACAAGTAAGAACTGGGACAGCATGTGAGAATATGAGTGGCATGGGGACTCTAGGACAGCAGATGTTGGGAGCAGGAGAGCTTCCACAGGTGGCTGGGATCCCTGAACCCAACCTCACTGGTCAGCTGCTGGTGCAGTCATTGACCAAAGACACCACTTCAGGCACAGGAAATAGTAGGGGAGAAATTGGCTACCTGGGAAAAGTAATAAACAGCCTAGCTCTGAGATCAAAGGATTTTAAACTTCTGGATGAGAGGAGGAAGGGAAAACTTGGCTTTGCTGCCAGGAGGTTTGATAGATCAGGCTACGTCTTATCAGCAATAGCAGCTTTGTGACTTGTTCACTGAGAAAAGAGCCTTTCCGAAGAAACTGGCTGCCACTTGAGCATTTCTCTGCAGATCCCTAGCAGTTCTGAAAATTCATAGATTATGAAAACTGGTAAGGTTTGAACACACAATACAAGACATAAACTTAACATATTTTAAAAGGCTGTCATGATTTATTTTCTTCTACATTTTCTTACACTGGAGTGACACTGCATTAAATCTTATTTTAATGTTTTGGAATGCAAAAAGTACTTGTCAGCATTATTTGTTTCTTTTTACTGTGTGCACCATATGTTTTAGAAACACATTGTTTGGGAAGATGGGGGATTTGCAAGTATTAAAATCTTATGTTTTGATTTATTTATTTATTTTATTTTAAGAAAAGGGTCGTTAACATCTGGTAGCAGTGTCTGAGCAGGGCAGGAAAGGAAAAGTACTTGGTACAGTAAATTAGTAGAAGATGAAAGTCTCTGCTTATCAGTTTGCCAGTTCAAAGGTTGTAAAAGAGAAAGTAGAGCAACACTGTGGCTTGGCCATGTTCATGCAGTGTGATCTCTAACTATGCAAATGAGTCTGAATATAAAATTCGGATGTTTTAATAAACAGTGCCATTACCATATACACATTAATTTGTGTGCAAAGACACAAAAATTTTTATAGAAAGTTGTGTGTGCAGTTGGCAAAACCCAGATGAATATATATCTCTGTTCTCATGTCCTACGACCGACTGATATTTGTCTTCTACCAAATGCTTTTCTTCTTCTGTTTTTATACAGGTTTGTCTATTCAATCCATTTGCATATAAATGTATTTTTGTAGGATGGTGAAACTAATATCTAAAACTTTAGAAATTTTTGTTCTACTTTTATGGAAAAGCAAAGTCCTAAGAAAATAGGTATTAATTATGTGGGTGAAATTGTGTGTAAGAGTTAACTCTGACTGTACAATGTGTTCAGTCCCTTTTCTAATCACTAAAAGGCAGTTCCATGCAACTTCTGTGGCAAGAGCACTTTTAAAACTGGCTGTGCTCTCCCAGCATGGAGTGGTGGTTCCTGCTAAGGGTGTGAGGGGTCTAACATACAGATGTTTTCTTTTCCTGTGAAACTAAAAACAAGAAACAAAATATATTTCTGTGTCTTTAGAGGAGATTAAGTATCAGAATAATTGACAGGTAACATAGTGAAAATGTATAAGATGACATGCAGTCAGATGCAACAAGTCAGTTCTTGATATTGGCAAAAGTGTGAAGAATTTGGTACAAATATTAACTCATGTATACTTACTCCCTTATGTGTGTTTCTTATGCAAATATGGTGTTTGGTTTGGTTTTTTTGCTATTGCAACAACTAAGAAAC
>NW_008246059.1:4045809-4048980 GCF_000691975.1 Corvus brachyrhynchos
GGAATAATTGGCACAATGTATGGGGCCATGACCAGTACAGGATATCTAGGAGAGCAGATGCAGTTGGAAGCAGGAGAGATCCAGTTTCTATTGTGGAGTATTTTAAGGAATTCTAAAGGCAAGTAAGAGTTGCAAGATGGGGTCCATATCTTAGTTCTGTTTGTACAGTGTTATTACTTTTTCTTCTTGAGTTCTTTTAACTCAGAGTTTGAATTGAGAGGCAGGAGAGTGAGTATTCTTGTTCGGATTTAGTTGTTTATTATATCTTATCAGTAATACAGCTGCACAGAGAGTGCCTCTTTGTTGGAAAGGTGGAAAAATGGCCGTGAGTTTTACTTTTCCAAGTTTTTTAAAGTCTAAACTAACCAATTATGACATGCTAAGTAATATGTTCTTACTTACAATCCAATTACTAACTTTTCATGTTCTGCAGTGTGGAACTTTTGACCCAATGACAGAACATTTAGGTTTGTGAAGAAGGAGGAGAAGGAAGAAGACAAAAATCCACACCCAAAATCCTCCATGTTGTAACCTATTATTACCTATATGTTACAAACCTAATTTTCTACATTTCTACATATGTCACCCAGTGACATAACTTTTAATTACACAGCAACAACTTCAGTGTTATCACACAATTAGGAAACTTTTCCCAGGGTTTTGGATCGAATACAGTGTGTTTCTGTGGATCACTGCCTCTCAACACTGAAAGGCTGAAACTCTCAGGATCCAGGGTTCCAACACAGTGTAATGTGGTAGAGCTGTTTGAAAGATGGCCAAACAGATTCACAAGGAAGCATTAAGAAAAAAATATCTTGACATGTTTTTGAAAAATTTCTATCGCTCCAATTTGGGACCTGTGGAAATACAACCATTGTATTGCAGAATCTAATGATTTACAACTGCAAGAATGCAAGAGCAGACTTTTCATCTTTGGAACTGTTCTGCAAAAATAGATTGTCTTATTCTGTTGTCTGCTTGGTAATGACAAGAACAGTTCCTTGTTAGTAAGTCAGACTTGTCAGAACAACTTTCTACAGAAGTGATTCATCTGCAATGTAGAAATTCAAGCCCTACATATATAGACAAGGATTTGCTGATGACTCTTGTGAATCATGCTTTCCTGCAGCTTGCATGCCCTTATCGATCTTCTGAAGTGGGGAACCTGGTGTGCCACTAGTTCTTGCGGGTACATTCAGAAGGTCTTACTTTTATATATTGTAACTTGGCCAAATGATCTGTACTGCTTGACTTATAAGAGGAGAGGAACAGATTTGGAAATGGCGCTGTGCTTGGTTGCAGAGTAAGTGATAAAAATAGTTCAGATTTTTTAGCTGTTTGGTTATAGACAACAGTGTGAATTTTCCTGAGGAAAAGGTTAGTGATATAAAGATACAACTTACATGCCTGATTTTGAAGGAGTGTTTTGTATCAGGAAACAATTCATTATTGTATAAAATTTGCTCCCTTACTGCTGCTGAGGCCAACATTAGCATGTGGAAAACCTTCACAGAGTTGCAAAGTTTCAAAGTTTTCATTGTTTGTTCTTATCTATATTATACAATTGAATTCTGACTTGCAGACATGGTGCATCTGTAGAAAACTTGACAATAGCTCGTAGGGAGATAACAAGATCTCTTCGTATTTGTTGGCTCCAAGTGGCCATGATAAAGACATCTCTGAAGATTTGCTTAATTGTGCTCCTGCTCCTTGGCAGAAGAAATGCAGAAGAGTGAGTGTAACAGATCCTTGAATGATTGCTGTGGTGTTGCTATGTTGGAGCCCTTCAGCCTCTCTCAGATGTTCTCTTGCATTTATTGTACCAAGGCTGTCTCTTCAGCTGTCATGCTTGTCAGTAATAACATAGGGCAAAGATATATGTCAGGAAAACACGGGCAAGTGACACTGCTGTAGAGCTGCTGAACAAATTGTCTTGTCATTCACTCGGATGTGTATGAACATATACATGCACTGCCTTCCCATTTGCTTTAAGATATGACACCCTTACTATGGAGCTTAAGTTGTTCTGCATGTATCAGACCATTATGCTTGTAGCACCTCTGCACACTATTACCACTCTGACTTTGCAGATGGATGTAATATGAATTTCCAGAATGTCTGTGTTGTCCTAGGGGCATGTTTGAAGTCAGTCTGTAGCTGAAAGGGGAGACGAAAACACAGCTGCCTGCATCCTACCTTTGTACCTCAGCCATTTAGTATAAATAGCTGGATTTTTTCCCAATAATTGTAGTGTATGCATAGTGCTACTGTTCGCCTTCTAAGAATTTTGCAGACAGGAAAGAATAGGTCAATGAAAAAAATAGTAACAAAAAATAATAATGTATGGATAACTCTCTCTGCCAAGTGCCTTACATGTGGTCAGACCCAACACCCACGCCGGAACAGGGGAAGGACTCCTCCTTCTGAGGAGGAAGCAGTGGCAGAAACAAAATGTGATAAACTGACTGTAACCTCCATTCCCTGTCTCCCTGAGCTGCTGAGGGGAAGGAGGTAGAGAATCAGGAGTGGTAAGCCTGGGAAGGGAGAAGGTGTTTTTTTAAGATTTATTTTACTTCTCATTATCCTACTCTGAGCTTGGTTGGTAATAAATTCAGTTAATTTCCCCAAGCTGAGTCTGTTTTGCCCATGGTGGTACCTGGTGAGTGATCTCTCCCTGCCCTTATCTCAACACATGAGCTTCCATTATATTCTCTCTCTCAGTAATAGGGAGGTGAGTGATAGAGTGACTTTAGTGGGCACCTCACAACCAGACAGGGTCAAAGCACCATGCAAGTCCTTTCAGCACTTGTCCTACTTGCCCTACATGTACAAGTTTTGTACCATGGGTATGCTGTGACCTATCTACCACTGCTTTTGTGATGCAGGATTTCTGTTATTTTATACCAGCACAGTCTTGGCAGAAAACTGCCCCTGAGACAGCCCAAAGATGTCAGCTGGCGACCTTCTGCATGCTTCCCAAGAGCATATATTTGCTGTCAAATCTGACAACTCAAATAGACCATGCCGGTCAGCCATTTTTCCTAGCTCCTTGGTTCAGCTGGAAGCTTTCACAGAGCAGGATGCCCCTTTCCCAACACTTAGGGCTAAGGCATAATATTATCTCTTCCTGTTTGTCCCCATCCCAGAACTTCTTTATGTTGACAGTCTGCA
>NW_008246059.1:4049068-4104547 GCF_000691975.1 Corvus brachyrhynchos
TCCTGCTTTATAAAGAGAGCTTCAAGGCTTCCTGGAAAAGATCACTAGTTTCTAGTTACATGACATGAAGTGCCTAGAAGGGAGTATGGATCCATCCTGAAGTTGGTGGATATATCTGAAAGTGTGTGGGGATAGGCTTCTTCTTAGGGCACAGCAAGGCACAGAGTAGTCAGTGGTGCTTACTTGTCTCTTCAACAGGTTGCCTCTGTCTAAACTGAGAGACTTAGGAAGGAAGATGAGGTCAACTTGGTTCAGAGCCTGGAGAAAGAAGACAGGCAGATCTCTCCATCTAGAGAGGCTGTCAGATAAGCAGAGAGATCTAACAGCTGACTTGGAGGAAAAAACTATGTGGAGCACCAAAAAGGAAGCCTCAAAGAAACAGAGCTGTAACCAGACTCTCCTTGTGGATCCATGATCCTGGTAATTGTTTTCAGGTCTGGAACTCTTAGATCCTCTCTGTGGAGGAAGTTGTCTTGGAAGGTGGTCCCAGTCTGGTGTGTCCATGCGCTGGCTCTGATGTATGTCTGTGCTCGGTACAACAGTCACTTCGGTCATCTCCAGACCTGCTGGACTTCACTGCCCTCCAGCAAACTTTGTCAGGTATCAAATTCAGCTGCTGAGTGACAAATAGGTGAGATCCTGGTGGAGTAGCAGCTGTTTATATGCAGGGTGGCAGTTGATGCTGTCTTTGGATGGGAATCATTTATAAAACAGATTTGGATCCACTGTTGATACTATTCTCTGTCACTTAAAATGTCAGATGAGAGTTGAAAAGAAATAGTTTTGTATGAAAACCAGAGGAAACAGTGGTGCAGAAATGGACTGTATTTGTCCTTTCCAAATTCTGTTTTCTTTGTTTAGTGTGGGGTGATGTTTTTTAAAGTATTCTAGGCAGGACTTTGTGAGGGTAATTCAGAGAGCTCCTAAAGATTAGACATGGGATGGATGGACAGAGACCTTAGCTTGAAAGAAGCTGGTGGGAACACTGTATCAAGATATGATAGTTACAGGTCAGAGGGATATTGATCCACTTTCAATGTGGATTTTTAGAAATTTCTCACTTCTGCTACAGTGGTACATATACATCCATGTGTTGTCTCTATTTTCTTCCCTCAAGTCCTGCAAATCTGGTCACTTTGTGCCTTGAAGCTGTTTTGAATCTTTCCACTGAAACTTCTCCATCATAAGAATGCTAAATGGAAGTGTCTGAAGAGAAGCCTGATTGTAAGAGCCATTTGTTACTCTCTATTTCTCATTCTGACTATTGTTATTCTAAGCTTGTAGTAAATTCTTCCCTTCACAAATTAAGAATATGCAACATTAAATGGAAAAAAAGTTAAATTAATTTCCTTAGTGGTTTGAGAATACACATTTGGGTTTTTGTTCAGTGCTGATTGGTATTTTTTTCAGAAGCTGGAATAGCATGAAAAGTGTACTGCAAAGAAAATATGCTTGGAGGGGTGTGCCTTGTTAGGGCAAAATGAGAGAAACTGCCATGGGTGAATATAACTCTTGATTATCCTCTGACAGTGGAATTTGTTCATTTGGCTGGTTGAACACCCTTTGGTTAGAGTTCTGCCTGTAAGCAGTGCAGCGTTTATACCAATATCTACAGCTGTAGTTTGGTAACTGTAGCCTCAATAAATATAACTAATAATTATGTATATACGTATCATAGGAGGAATAGAAAAAATGTCATGTTAATGCAACAGGCATATGGGTAGCTTCATTGGGCTTTTTGAAAAAAAGAAGCAGAAGATGTAGAAATTTGATGATAAATTGAAAATTGAGAGCTCTAATAGCATGCATCTATTAACAACAGTTTGGTCAAAGAGGCAGGTAAGGTATATTGGAATAATTCAGATAGCTCAGTGCCATATGATTTTGAAAGAGGAGGGAGAAGACAAGCTCACATCTGGAAACTACACACAAGGGATTTTTGAAAAAAATCAGTCGTGGCACAGCTGCGGGTAGGAGAAAGCAAGATGTCTAGTAGAAGGAGGTAGATGTGCAAAAATGCATTGAAGTGATACAGGCTAAGATAGCTGATCCTTTGTAATGAAAACTCAGAGAAGTATACAGCATCACCTCCCAGACATTATATGACAAATGTATTTTCTGACTAGGGCAGTTACCTGTTAACCTGACACAGCTGAGCCCGAAGTTGAGAAATCCTTCTTATGTGGCCATACAGACAGGTTTATATGACTTATTCTGACTTTTTTCTGTCTTTACTTTTCCTATCTGGATTCTTTCTAAGCTTAAAAGCATGCAAAATAAGGATTGAACAATTGCTTCAGATTTTCCCACTGCCCTGTTCCTGGGCGTACCAAGAAGTGACTGCCTTAAAATCTACCTGTTTCATTCCTAAACTTCCTCAGAAACAAGAAACTAGGCTCCAGTATCTATCTGTCTAATCTAATGAAAATTTACAGAGATGTGTTTGGACTCCAAGCTGCCTCATCTCTTTGATTTTAATGTAACTATAAGAATAAAGCAGTTGGAGTTTGGCCTTGTATTAATTTTGAGATAATGAGAACTCCTAGCAGTATGAAGGTGACTGATGCAGGTACTAACACTGGAAGTCACTCATATCCCACAGTTTGAATATGCCTTCATGCTTGTGATCAGCGTACATGTGGACCTCCCTTCTGAGCACTGTGAAAACGACAACATACATATGGAGCATTCCTTGATCTGTTTTCCATCTTACATTCCATATTGCTGTGTGCTCAAAACCTGGAATTTAAAATTGAGAAATGCTTTCATGCACTTACATTAATTAACCATGGCTTTGGCAGGAAGTCACACAGCACGGATACTGAGGAACCACAGTGATAGATGGTGATGGAAGGCAACAACATAGTATGTTTAATACTTTAGCACAGAGTATTTTGATTGTTAGCTTCTTGGAAGATTGGTTAATTACGTGTTTATCTTCTGTGTAATTTGTTACTAAATAAGCTTTTAAAAGCATAATTCTGGGAAGGAGCCAGTCTGAATCCAATCCATGTTGACTGCATAAAGCCTGCTTCAGTTATGCATTAATCCCTAGCCTTGTTTGCTGTACTTTAATGGAATTGTGTAAATTGGCTGGGATGGAATCCAAATAGAAACAAATTTTACCAAGAGTTGTTAAGTCTCTTTCTGGAGTTCCAAACAGCTTATAATGGGGAAAGGGATGGGAAGCAGTTTTACCCATATTGACTAATTAGTAAAATTAATATAATTACTCTGCATGCATATAACGATACTAAAAGGAGCTTTGTGGATCTGCTAGGAGAGCAGGTTTTTGAAGTTAGGCATAGCAAACCCTTATACTCGTTCCAGTTTCAAGACTTTTGATTAATGCTTCTTCCAATCAAGCAGTCTGGCCTGGATTGAAGGAGTTAAATGGTGATGGTGAGACTGTGGCTTGACCATAAAGTGACTTAATAGCGCTATAAGGCTTCTCTGATGTGGCCAAAACCCCCCATGACTGTATGATATAAAGGGTTCAAAACTGGTAAGCTTGCTCTGATAGCTCACATTTATTGCAAACACTTAGACAAGCTATTTATGCACTGAAGGTATTACAATGGATCTGCTATCATTTTTCGATGTGTCTCTGTCCTTATGACACTTCAAATGTCATAATATTTTATGTAGATGACACAAGAAAGCATGAAAGTTCCATGGACCATAACATGGGATGTAGGAGCTTATCAGATAGGATGCAGGAACACTGTATTTAATTTTTCAGTATGTTGTTTGAAGTCCTGTTTTACAGTATATTCCTACTTGAGTACCTGGAGTAGAGGCTGCTATGTAATCAAAGTAGTGTACTTGTTTCCTTAACTAGGTCTCAATCATTCCAAACACCAAAAGCTCAATAATTCTTGCAATTTATTGTTCTATTTTGTAGCTGATAGCCCAAAAAGAGTGTTTTTTCCAGCCAGCACTTGCACAATTCCAAAAACCAGATAATTAGAATGATGCTTTTAAAGTACAATGTATAAAAGTATACAGCAGAATGTTTTCCATTTTTACGTCAAAGTATATAATTTTCTGCATTTTGTTCCATAGATTTTTCTCTGTCTCAACTTTTAAAACTTTCTTAGAGAGACAAAGTGAAAGTATTTCTTTTATGGAGGATTTATATACTTTAGATGGAAAAACCAAGAGCAAATATAATAGATTCTTTGCGGTGTCTCTGAATGCATACCATCTCCCAAGTGGTAAAGTTTGGCAGGCAGAGGAATGGAGAAAACAGCAATAATAATCTTGAAACACTCTGAGTAACATTTTTTACATATTATCTAAAAAAAAGACATCCCAGCCAGATGACAACCTTTACAGTTTGGTGAATTTTCTAGAACGTGCAGTTTGGTGTAAGATGTTAAATTGCGTGTATTTTAGTTCTGTGAAATTTTGTCTACTGCCCTGGGTCTCCTTCCTCCTCCCTCTGCCCTCACACTGTGGGTGGTGTGAGGGAATGGGATACTTGCCAAGGCAGAGGCTGGTGTTGGCATGTTCTTCCCAGAGCCATTATTGGCTGGATGAAACTCTTGGAGCTCTGTATCTAACTGCTGCTCTGTTTTCTGCCTTCTCATGTTTTCTCTAACGCTGGTGAGCATAAAGACATCTGCAAAAGCGTATAAGAAGCTTTACTTTTCAAACTATATTAGTTTCTCCCAGCTTTACACCTTATCAAGTTTCTCTCAATTTGAATCTATTTGTACAAGCTGAAAATCGAGACTTGTCAAATGCCTTCTATGAAAGTATCCTGTTAGTGGGATAAGGAAGAAAATGTGATGAACAGAATATTCTCTAGTCAAAGTTTGCATTGGCCTGTGTGAAATCACACATTGGTCTCATTTTGTCTGTTTCTGGTTTTATCACTGTGGTCAGTACAGTGGCCACAGAAGGAGCTGTGCAGAGAATTGAGGGATCTGTTCATTGCAGGAGGTGGATATTTACAGGCCAGAGTTATAGGCTGTGACACACTGGTGCAGTCATCAGAATGCAGCTCACACTGCCTCTTATTAACGCTATTTATTACTTTGTGGGGATACTGACTTGGGATCTCAGTTGGCTATTCCTAGAAAGGACACAAATTTTACAGATACTTTTTGGCTTGTTGAGTTGACACTGTCCAATTTAGAACTGCAGCTTTTTCACAGTGATAAGATAATAAAAATAATATTTCCTTTTTTAAGCCAGGATCTGTAATGGATGGCTGGGATGAAGAAACTGTGAGATAGGCAGAAACATTCAAAGATGTTTCAGGTTTGCAGATATTTCAAAATTATCTGTTTCAGTGGAGATTCAAGTAACCAATCTGGTTACAAGTGATCTGTGAAACTGAGTGGCATTTGGTACTTGTCAGAGTTGGACAGGCTGTCAAGCACCTCATCCCAAAGTCATTATCACTTTTCTGTTCCTTTATGGCATTTTCTGTTCTAGTTTCTAATATCAGTTCTCGTTGTTTTTCTTGTTTGTTTGTTTGTGAGTTTTTTTGAACTGCAGGCATAGGGTATCTGTCTAGTCTCTAGAATTTCATAAATAGGCCTTACAAGTCAATGCCAATCTTTACTGAAAAGAATTGGTTGGCTATTTCAATAATATTCCTTACGTAAGACCCTTCTAAGTAGCTTTCTTTCACAAGAACAGTTTGGGTTCAGTAATATAACAAGCGGAGAAATACAGTTTAATGGGTAGATGATTTTTAAAATATCTGTATTTTACTTCTGTTGCCACAATCTAGTTTTCTTTCTAAGTGTTTTTTTTGGTGGACCTCTAATGTGGTAGAGCAGTTTGATTTCAATGTCAATTTACTTGAGGCTGATGTGATTGATAAGTTTAAATTTTTCTATGTTAAACAAGTTTTCCCTTTTAGCATAATGTGATGTGGAACAAAATTGCTCCTGAAATTGAGAGCAGAAGAATGACATTAGTGGATTTTAGGATAATAGAGAGGATATTTGATTTAAATGAATCTGCTGGATTCTTATACTTAAATATAAAGAAATTACTATGAAGAGCTGCCTGAAGAAATCTTTGACTTGATTGTCCCCAGTGCACTTGAAAATAAGACCTGTTAAGAACATCTTCAGGGAAAATGTGAAAATTGGAAGTAAATTCAAGCATACTCCAAGGATTAAATCTGAGAATGTCTTTTCTCTACACAAAACGGGGATATGTTTTACTGGATTGTCTTTCTCCTTGCATGGTGGTAAACAATCTCACTTACACATAGCAAAGTAGTGGACTGTGCCTTTAATTACAAGCCAGTATGTGCTTTTGTTAGATTAAATGGTCAGCACAAGTGCTTTTCTGAATCAAGGCTTGTATGATGTCTTGTTCATCACTGACAGTGTACAGAAAAAATACTAAAGGCACTGCAAAACCCACTGTATGGCTAATCTGTCACCCTGAAAAGGTCACTCACTTTAAATTGCAGCTCAGTTGCAATTGAGACAGGAGGAGAACCTGTGTGGTGGCTTGAAAAGCTCAGAAAAGGAAATACCTATTGTTATTATTTAAAAGTGTTGCTAATGATTCTAATGCCATTAAAGGGAGTTGAACTGTTTCAGTGATGTCCAGACTAGAGTCCCTGGGCATGCTACACCCCTTGCTTCAGTGCCTTCTGCAGCTGCTTAACCCCTGTAGCAGCTACAGCTGAGTTAATGTGGTGAACAGTTCCAGCCTGAGTTAGTTCTGAGGAGGTGTGTTTCAAACTGTGTGCTGGGTGCTGGGGCATCTCAATAGGGAGCATATTGTGGAAATGTAGCCAGGAGCAGGCATCTTCAGCTGTGGGTAACTTATACTGAGAAACTTTCCAAAGTTGTCCATGATTTTTCTTTGTACTGAGATCAGAAGAGTCATTGCTCCCATTCCTAAAATAAGAGCGAACATGGAGTCATTTACTACTCTTAAGTAACTCTGAACCAGAATTAGAGCTCTATGCTACTTTGGGCTTTAAATTGGATGTAAAAACCCCCAGATTTCCTGCCCCAGGTTTGCTTAACATTATTAGGTTTCCCATTAAAAAGGCATCACAGCACAGGGTGGGAGAGCTACTTGAGGAGAGAAGCTCAAGTGCACAAATGGGCTTATTGCGAGTAGTGGTTTTCAGAAGAACTAAATTTGTTTGGCATTGTTTGATAGGAGATCTGCATTACTTGGCTTGCTCAAAAGTGAAGAGAAAATAAAAGTGGAATATGAGAAAAATCTAACCCCCTAAACATCTCTGTTTTGGTAATCTTTACTAGATTATTTTGATGTAAGCCCTCCTGCCACACAGACTTCACTATTTGCATTACAGGAAATGCTCCAATCCCAAGTTCTTTATGGAATTATTTTTATTCTAAACAAAACAGGTACATTCTCTTCCATCTATTTTTCTAATTTCTAAATCTGAATAGAATAAAGCTAATTAAAGCTGCTCTCTTTTGGGGTTTTCTGCTTAGTCCATAAAAGAGAAAATACTGAAACAAAGCTTTACCCTTTAACTGTATTTAAATTTCACTAAATTATGTAAAGCCATTTTAAAACCTGGCAATGAATGTGCTGAATCATTTTTTTCTGTGTACATTTTTCTGCAGACTCTTAGCAGTGTGAGGGCTGTTTATATATAATCATTTATTTTGTTGTCTTTATGACCAGGGTATATCAAACTAACGTGACATCTGCTAAAAGGCTGCAGCCTTCATTTTCCTACAAATGTATTTTCTTCTTTGGACAAAAAATCCCCCATGTTTCTGTTTGGTAAGCAGCAGAAAATTCAAAACCAGAAAATAAATGAAGGCATAAGCTCACCAATGGTATTTTCCTTTAGAATTACTATTTCTTTTCTGCCCATTATTTTTGACTTCTGTAAGCCTAAAACTTCCCCTGTTGCCCAGTGTGTTAGAGGACTATAATGTTGTACTTCCAATCTATATTGAAGACATATTTTTCCTTGCTGTGAAATTTACTGGTCAGTGCAAGAAGGGATACAGCAAAGAGATTGCTGTTGAATGGAAAATAAAAATATTATGCAGTGTATGAGCTAAACACACATCTCAGGCAAGATTTGTATGTTACAGAAAAGGATCTGACCCCATGAATTTTTACCGAGTTGAACTTCTGGTATGTTTGATATGAGGCTAACTACTGAGGTTTTAATCTCCCTTTGGGAAGAAGGTAAATGGAGCACTGAGTCTGGAAAGCTTTCTGTCTTTCCCCCTCTTTTCTATCTGTTTAATTCTATCTCTTTTCCCTTTTCTTTCTATAATCAAGAATAATCTATAATAATTTCCTTCTCCTCTTTTCTTTTGTGAAGCTGTCTGTGGAGCCCAGATTTTCCTTTCCTCTCATTTTTTTCTCTGGGAGAGGGGAAAGAAAGTCACTTTGTCTTATTGCAAGACATGGTGTTATTTCCTTCAGATTTGCAAATCGTTCTGGCTAATTTTAGTGTTAATAGGAAGCAAAGAACATATGCCATATACCACAAAACTCTCTAGCTGTGGTTCTAAAACACAGTGAAAAAATTTAGCTCTTATCTCTTCAGTAGCAGATGTTTTACTGGTTTCGATTATTTGGGCAAGGTCTTTGTTCTTGAAAGGATATTTAGAAAGGTTCCATAACTATTACTGGTTTTTAATACGCATTTTTCCCCCCATAAATGCTAAAGCTGTTTTCATGTGAATCAAGCAGAAAATTAGGATTTTAAAATGTATATTTTATGACCTTATAGAGAAGTGATGAACAATACAGCTATTAGACCAACACTGGAGAGTGGCTTCTTGAGAATACTCTGAGTCAGTCACTGAATTCTGGTCTAAGAATTATGGTGGTTTTCATCATTCAAAAAAATGTAGATGGATCTGCACAACAATTTTTTCACCAAAGTAAACGAACACCCACAATCAAAAAAGAAGTTACCAATGGGAGAATGTTTCACAGAACAGATCTGTGGCATCCTGCTCTTTATCCTCAAAGGATGAACGCAATCCAAACCCAAGCATGGAGCATCAAACTAATGATTCTGCAGGACCCCTAATTTTGTATCACAGTATAGTATTCTTCACCTACTGCCTTTTGTGTGTTCCATGGATTTCAAGGGTTAACTGACCATGGCATGGCCTCTCTGTGTCCAACTTGCTTTTCTTTAAAGCAGTTTGATTGTGACTCAGGAGAATCTAAGGAATTATGATTAAAATGTATTTGGTTTTGGACTTTGCTGCTTCTCTTTCAGATGTAGAGAGTTCATGGGTCCAAAAGCTTGCCTTCCCCTTTCTGATATGGCACCTAACCTAAACAAAAAAAAATTAACCAAGTGAAAACCAACCAGACACACAATACTACTTCTACTTGCAAATCTAGTCTTTCAGAACAACAAACATTTCAGTGGATTAATTAGTAATACTTTTTTTGCTTTGTGTCTTCATGGGTTTGGAAGAAAGGGAGTGGATATTTTTGATGCATTTGTTGAAACAAGTATGCTCTGACACTGGACAAGTGACTGAATTATGTGTTAAATTTAGAAACTGAGCATTCATTCTCTGTGTTGTCGGTGATGAGTATACTTAAGAAGAAAAATATGTCATGTGTTTAATAGAGTTTGGAAGAAATATATCTGTCATAAATGCCAAATTTCAAAAGTTCTCCCCTATTATCGGGGAGATTTTAAACACCAACCACTCAAAATTAACTTTGGCATTTAAGTACTGAATGATTTTGTCAAAACTAGGAGTAAGAGATCTTTTAAAATCATACCAGTATGAAAGCAACTGAAAGCTGTGTTACTAAATAAGGTTTTAGTAATCCTTTAGCTAAATCAAGAGTTGAAATGCAAAACCTGAGGAAAGCCTCTGGTTCACCACACACTTGTCATAGGTAGAAGGAATTTCAAACCTGTGAAAAAAAATTAATGAATTGTACTGGTTTAAAATAATTAATCTGCAAATACCCACTTTGTTTTTACACATAGTTCTGTGCAAATGGCTACTTTGTATATATTACCTGAAATCAGTTTGCAAATGTTATTATGAAAATAAATGAAAAAAAATTAACAGGAGAACTTAGTGGAATTAATTTTTGAAGATGAGACTGTGTTTGTATCACTACAGAATATGAGACATGGTATGTGGTATACTTTTTTGTTCTGGTCCTTGGATGAACATTTTCCAACAATAATTGCACTTGGTGGTCAAAGAGTTCTTTTCAAACATTAAAGATTCTATGATTTTATCTTCCTTTTGAAGACAAAATGTTGCAAAATCAAAATTACTACTTTTTGGGAAATTTTTTAGAAAACAACCCACACAGTATGTTCTAATAAGGAAAGAGTTCTTTTGTTTTCTTTTTTAATGCTAGTTTTTTTTTCAAGACAGCTGTCAGACTTTATATCTCCCTGATACAGGGAAGAAAAAAACTCCAGTGGTTCCCCTCCTCTGTAGCACATCTGATACTTGTTTCTTACTAACAACATGGAAGTTATGTGACTTTGAGTAAGCTCCTCTGTTGTTTGAGGATATAAAGTCCTGATGCCAGCTCATTTTTCACCATGTTGAGCCAACAATTAGCAGTGTGTATATTGTCATGACTTGTTTTGTGCAACCAGAAGTGAACATTCTGATGGTCAGAGTTTGCATTTGGGATGGATTTTTAAATGTCTGTATGCACCACTATGTGAATTCAAAACAGTGGAGGAATCTCAGAATGCAACTCAATGTTACAGATAAGACAGTAAAAACCAATTTTATTGTCATTTTAAATCAATATTTTATCTAAAAGATTAAGTGATAGCTGGGCTGTTTTACTTGCATTTATATTGTTTTTACCTCTCATTTTAGAAAGATTATTTTCTAGTGACATTCATGATAAGCTAATAAATTTAGAGCCTATATATAATAACACTGTAGTTTTCATAGGGGAGTTATTTGAAACTGCTGATGATAACAGTTGATGGCACTTAACATATGAAAGAGAATGCACTGGTACAATGGGAGCAGCAGGAGTTGAATATGCAATCCCTGTGTGGAGGAAAATGGTTCCTCTGGAGACCAGCTCACAAAACAGGATGACTTAAATGATGGTAGTAAACAGAAGACAAATGGGATAAATATTTTTCCCTAAAACCACTGCTTTATGATCAGATCTTTTGTTGCTGACCTTGCATTAGGTCTGTAAACTGTTCTGCTGCGTCTTCTTGTGCCTTGCTTGGAGGTGAATTGCTGGGAACACAAGAAACCTGTGGAGTTTAAGTAGTTCTGTGACAGAAAAAAGAAAGAAGAGCACACAGAAAACACAGAAGCTCTGCTTCTGCAGTCAGTTGTCTATTTTCTTCACTGGTGGGTATGGAAAAAAATTCCAAGTGAACCTGACTGTATTTTCTTCAGAGATTACAATGTTATTGATATTTAAAGATCAGTAATTCTCGTGAACTGCTTTGGACCCAAACATTGTGAGAGCCTGTCCTTGGGCGTCCAGGCTTGGTGCATAGGATCCATAGCAAAAATGTTCTTGAGATCTCCTCTCTGGGAATAATAATATTTCATCAGGTCTATATAAATCAAAAAAATATAGAAGAAAGGATAGTTGTCTGACTAGGAGGAAAGACTGGTTAAAAATACTGGAACAATAATGGTATTGAAAGAAAGAAGTCAGACTTTCATGACCTTGTTCCTCTGTCATTACAGGAGGGTGTGTTGACATTTCTTGACAATCACCTCTGGCCAAATCTGCCTGCACACAGGCGTGCATCCTGCATCTGCACTGCAAGATTTGCAGGAAAAGCATTATAGCTTCATGCCTGCTTGATTTTCTGCTGGAGAAAAACCCAAGTCCTATGATATTGTTGTCTTTATGTTGGTTGAAGTATCTAGCCAGAGACAAGGCCTGCATGGTACATCATCCTGTAAGGTATATCCCATAATATGCCCCTATGCAATGAAGGCACAGGTTTGGGGGTCGGGGGTGAGTTCTGATTTTGGGATCTGAGTCTAGAAGGTTCTTCTTGCTTTTTTTTCCCCCCCCTCTTTCCTCTTTTCTCCAGCACTAGAAGATACAGTGTACTGATATATATTACCTTGTGTTCTCAAAAGCCTAATTTGTGCTTTGTACATGGATCTGGGATATTGGAAGTGGTAACACAAGGATGAATTCACAAATGCTTTCCACAAAGAAGTTGGTATGCTTTCCTATAAGGATTGCAGAGAAAATTCCTGAGGTGCTTTGTTACCCTGTATGTTACTTTACTCTACAGTGGTGCTTATGATTCTAGTAACATTTATTTCAATGCAGAGAAGAATGGTTTATCAGTTATATGCGCTTGTCAAGATTGGTTTGGAGAGGGGGTGTGTGTGTTGCGGGGTGGGTAATGCTTGAGGATAGAAGGAGATTCATATACCCAAAAAAGCAATGCCAAACAGTTTACAAATATTACAGAAATAAGATGTTGGAAATTAGAAACAGAGTATTTGATATTTGTGTTCATTCTATTTACTTAGTCCCAGCAATAGGACAAAGATTTTGTCCAGTGGTTTTGATTTTAGGAAAATAAAACCCTTCATCTCTGAAATCCTCTGAGTTGTTAGACGACATCAGGTATGAATACAGGATAAAGGCCATAATTGAAGAGCTTGCGTTTTTACCACATCAACTTAATTTTAAATACTTTCTGCCTGACTTCTTAACTTAGTCCTGTGAACTTTGATTTGACTCCTTGATTAGAAGGCAGCATTAGAATCAAAGTAAATGCAGGCTTGACAGCTAGTGGCCTGTAAGAAATTAGCCTTGACATTGTAACACCACCAACAATTATAAAAAGCCATGCAAAAAGTGTATAGTGCTATAACTCTATTTAAAAATGTTTGGTTTACATTTTTGCAGAGTAAAAGCAGGATTTTAGCACCATTGCCCATAAATTTATGGTTTGTGGTGACAGCAAGATACTATTTGTTAATGCATCATGTCACCTTTTGTAAGTTAAGCATTTGTTGCAAAACAGAAAATAACCATACAGATAAACTTGAAATTTGCCTAAATGACCTCAGATTTCACTTGATATATTCTACCTGTGTACTGTATGTATATATATATAAAACACCTATGTAATGCTTGTTCAAAATGTGTGTTAAGAGTAGATCAGTCACTTAAATGCAATCTAGTTGGTAGTTCTGAGTCTTTCTCAAAAATTCAACATAAGCAAAACTTTTTTGAAATGGAAAAATACAAATCAAGCTTTTTTCCAGTCAAGCAATGGAAACTCAAATGGAGCAAGAGACTGTGCTTGGAATATTTATGGTCCAAACAAAGAGGAGAATATGGAATAAATTTCAGATGATAACACATTTTTCTTAGATATCCAGTTGTGTCTACTCAGGAGGTTTTGTAGGTAACAGGATATTTTTATGTTCAAGATGTCTTTGCCATGGTATCTCACTATGAGCAATCATAACTTTTAATATTAATGTTTTCTGTATTACTTCTGTATGGGAAATGAGCTTAACAAACCTGAATGGATGAAATGACCCAGCAACCAGGTATTCATGCACTTGATGTTAATGCTCAGAGACAGAGGCACAGGTGGTTTGATTGTCTCAAACAAGATTAACAGCCAATGTGTTACACAGAAAGAGAACTCAAGATTTCCATTTTCAGGGATGCATTGTTTAAATTGGTCATGGGATTACTAAAAAATTCATGTGTTCATGATAGATGGTTTTATTTTTTTACTGCTGCAGTTATTCACTGAAAAGGACAGTTTTCTACACAGAACTATAAATCTCTGCTTGAAATGCAGAATTAATATTTTCAACAGCTGACCTTTACTGTGTTTTTCAGGTAGGGAAACCACTAATCTGTAAAAACATTTATGTTAATAGCCCTGGATCCTTAAAACAAAGCATCACTGTAAGTTAAAAAACACTGGTCAATCCTTTGCATCCCAAGTGATGCTCTGGGTTTGGTTCCCATGGTTACTGAAGGAAAAGCTTGTGTAGCATCCAGCAGAGAACCCCAGGAAGAGGAAAGAAGGTAATCATGGTTTTGGAAAGACCAGGCTGTAACAAGCATGACTATTGATAGGAAGACCCCTTACAATCTATCTTCCAGTAGTGCTGCTTCTTATTGGTACTGAACCAATTAATAGGTAGTGACATAATGATGCAGGTTAAAATGCCTTTCAGGACAGAGGAGAGTTGATTTAGGAACTGTTTTAAACACCTTGTCATTTGCTATGATTCATGCAATATGAATTAGTTTTCAGCCATTACTCGCTATAATAACTTCACTATTTTATTTAACATACCAGATTAATGCCACTGTAACTAAAATGAGAATTATACTGCAACGAACAAATAGGGCTTCCTAACTCCCGTTCTGTTTGTCCTAGGACAAAATTTATAGAATAAAATGACCAAAGGCAATGAGTTTAACTGCTGAAAATGCAAAACAGATGGATGAATATTAATTCAAAGGGCCAGTGGCCTTATTTTTTTTTTTTTTTGACGGCTGAATAATGGTATGAAACGGCATCAGAGGAAAGGTCAAGTCCACCAAGATTGAGAGGACTGGGTTGTTCTGAGAATACAGCTAACATAGCTGAGCTTGACCTGGTGACACATGAGAACAATCTTACCTTAAACTCAGACTTCCACCCCCACCCCCCCAATATTTCAATAAGTGAAGGAAAGCTTCCCTCAGCTTAGAAGCAGTGGAAGCACACTATTAAAAGTACAAGTGCTTGATAGCTTCACTCGCAGGAGAATAAGGGCTTTCACTTTGCCTTAACTCACATTCCATAAATAATCCCAAAAAATCTACAGAGCCCTGGCTGCATGGTCCTGATGCAAACTTTCTCCTGGGACAGGTCCCTTTGCAGCCTGCTTTTTTCCTTGGCTGCTTCTTCCCAGGCCCAATGCACCTGCAGATCTATCCTTTTTCTTCTTCTCTACTTTAATAGTATCCACAAATTTTCTGCTGGAAAAAAGGTTTTCGAAGCTCCACTAAGATTTGTCAGGCCCTTGATGGGGCTTTCTCTTGCTTTCTATTTTAACTCTATCCCTAATATTCCAAATAAATCCTCAAAATGCAGCAAAACGTTTGCCTGATGCAAAATTTCTCCCTGGCCATGTTTACCAATGGTTGTCTTAAAAATTTAAATGTCTTCTACTTTTTTAAAAGTTTCATTTTTTTTTTAATTAGTTTTATAGTTGAAGTCACCACAGTAATCCTTTAAAACACTCAGCTAAATGTTATCTTATTAATTCAATTCTTAAATCCTATTTTTTAAATCACTTATTTTTTTAGAAGCCACAGTGAACACCTTTTTTTCTTAATTAGAAATGAGCATCTCTGGAAAGGAAATGAGCTATGATGTGGGTAAAAATATATTTAAAGCTACGTTGGCTGTAACATTGAACATCAGTACTGTGGGGTATAAAACTGAAATTTTAATTTTTTTTCAAGTGCAGAAGTATTATCTTCATGACTTTTGAATCTAGCACTAAATTTACCTACTATCAATGTACTTTATCCCCCAGTCCCCTCCTGCCTGTGACAAATATAAAACTATCTTCATTTCTGTATCCAAGATGAAAATACTCCAATTCTTACAGTTGAAATTTCTGGCATGTTATTTTAACTTTAATTCTGGACTTTAACTAGTATATGATTTGGGCTTTTGATGTAATGAAGACTTCTTAGACTGTGTATGCTGCTATCTTAATTGCTTTTTCAGAGGAGGAGGAAGGGAATGGATTAAATTTGGATTTTTTAAAAGTAGACAAAATCCTGCTTGTATGGTAGTGATTTTAACTTATTCTAAGTAAATATTTTTATGTAGAATTAAGTCATAATTAAGATCATCATGTTTATGAGAGCTTTAATTATCTCTATGTGGCATGTTTAACTATTTCTTTTAGGAATACATCTTGAGTACCACTATGGGAGGGAAAGAAGCTGGTTCTAAAATGAAATTAAAGTTAGTAATGAACCTATTGGAAGGATACAGATTTTATCCAAATGCACTCTAATACATAATAGTTGCAAACTTTCATGCTGAGTTTGATCATGTTACCAGTAGCTCGGAGGTAGGGGTGGTTTCCAAGTACTCACCAATGACTGAACTTCTAGGAAGCAGAAAAAGATGGATTCTGCCCTAGATGGAAGTCTCCAGTGAATATACTCATGAGATGAACATGGAGAATCTGTCTTCCTGAGAGGTGTATGGTTAGGATATGTTTAGTATGAAAAGTGGAAGAAGTCCCTCTAACATTGTGGGTTTTCTTCATGTCCATGCTTACCAGCTCCCAGGAGTTTATGCCTATGTCCACAAAGGCACTTGGTGACTATTTACTGTTTTAGTTGCAGGTCCTTGTAGGCTGACAGCAAAATGTACTCACAACAAATGGGCAACTGCACTACAGAGTCCCTTTAAATCGCTAATGCTGTGCTAGTAAATTATGCAAGTTGATTTCTGAACCCAAAAGTATTTATGAAAGTGAAATAAATCACTCAGGTTTTTCATTCTTGGTTACTTCTAACAGATTCTAACTCTTATAGCTAATCCTATAGTGCTTTCAAGTTTCAGCTATTTTCATTGTTTACATATTACAGTTACAGTCTCTCATTTCTAGATCCAAATACATGACAAAAATTTAAGTCCAGAAATGCAAGTGAAAATGCAGTTTCTGAGAGGTGTGATGATGTATTTTGTCTTATGTAGTTCTCTGAGAGCTGACTTCTGTAAATATCCTTGGATGTTGGCATTCTAATAAATTTCAAACAAATGAGCATTCACACATAAACTCATGTTATAAGATTTAGAAAAAAAAATTATACAAGGACTCTGACTTTAGTGACTTGAGGCTTGTAAAACTGATCCTATCGCAAAACAATGGTGAAGTAGGATTGACAGCTTCTTTCCAACTTAGAATTTATATATACTGCTTTAGTTCTGTGTTTATCAGCAAAACAGCATGTTTGAAATGTCTACTTATTGCTTGTATCAATTTTCAGTTTTTTAAGCTTTCTTTTTTTTCCCTACCAACCAGTCAGGTGATAGAAGCCATAATTTAAGAGATCTCTAATAGCAAGGAGAATGATATGGCAGAGGATGAGCTGAACCTTATGTGGGCACCCTGACTATACTGGGACAGGAAAATCCCTGTTCTTTACAGCTAGCTCTTTACACCTAGCCTGAACTTGGCACTTTGGGTTCTTTTTCATTTGAGTGGACTGAGCAGAAGTTGTGTTCCTCTCAGTTGATAATGGTAGTCATGAGAAATGAGCATGAAATGGAATAAAAACTTGACTCAAGCTCTAAAAGTCATACAACATTGGTATCTAGATGATAGGTAGACATGGGCATAATATCTGTATTACACAATACATTGTTGCAGGCAAAAATAGCTCAGCGAGGAATCTTAATTTTCGTAATTATTTCTAGTTAACACAAACTTTTCATCACTGATTCAGGTTATAAGAGACAGAAAATAAAAAAATCAAACACCTTGGGAAAGAACTCCCCTCCTCTGAGCGCAACATCAGTCCAACGCCTCTCCTCCCTCATCGTGGTCTCACCTCCCCTTTTGCTGGGTGTTGCACTTGGTGCCTCCCAAACCCTTGGTGCAGGAGGCTGGGGACCCTGTGCTACACTTTATCTCTCTTGCTCCTCTGCTCTTGTTACTGGTTTTCCTTTGCCCCACCTGTGTGTCACCCGTGGCTGCAGTCCCTTAGTACTCGTGTCCCTGCCCCAGTGCAAGTTGCTCAAGGTCATGGTCCCTTAGAAGTGGGAAAAAATTCTTATTTGATATCTAATATATGACATATTGTCTACCACACTGCAGTTTTTTGTTCTCCATTGATAAATGTTTTATTAATAAACTAATAAAACCCCCAAAACACTGCGGAGGCAATGATTTAAGCTGTTTGCTGCAGCATCTGGTCTGATTTTAGTAACCAGTGTTCCTGCAAACATTTCTTTTGCTGGATGCATACTTTTAGCTATGCTTAGGAAACAGATGTAATATTCCCCAGAGAGGCAACATTTGCACTGAAGGTGTGCATGCAAATTGCTAATTCCTTATTCTGTCTCCACCAGAAGCGCAGTTACTGAAAAGCTAGTTATTCAGCTACAGGCAGCAATGGATGAAATTGGTACCTGGAGCTGAGAGACTGGAAAGAAACAACACATACTGAAATCAACATCCTTTTCCATCAGTGCCAATGGCAAATATACTACTCCATAAAAATTTTATCATTTCATGTTTAATAAAAAAAAAAGGAATAAAAATGGGTGAGAGCTGAAAAATCCCACCCAGCAATTCAAATATTTCTTATGATTCCTTTAGGAACAAGGGTGATGGTGATCATAAGCAAGTCTAGGAACTAATATTCTATTTTGAATGTCTGAATGTAAGTCTCTAAATAGAAGGTGATAACAGGTGGTAATGGCAGGAACCTTTAATTGATTTGATACAAAGCTCATTAGCGTTACTAAAAGACTTTCCACCAACTGATGTAAGCTTGTTTAATGTTTAGTGAGTGCTAAAGTATTTTGAAATCTAGACAAGGAACAGCATTTTTTTTTTTTTTAGTTCATTGCAAAAAGATAAGTGTTCTGTATGAATTTTTAAAAAAGTTATCTCTAAGGCAAATGGAAGGGTGTTATAGAAAACCCTGAGTTCAGTGTCATTGCATAGGCTTGTGGTGAGCTGGTTTTCATCTGCAAAATCTTCCTCTTTTCCCAGAGGCTTGTTTCCTTGCTGTGGTTCAGTATATTTTCCACTGTGCAGATGCAGCTATGTGTGGATTCCATTGGTAATCAGGATCACTGATAGGAACCTGGGTTCAAGAAAACCCCAAACCTCTCCCTAGAGCAAACCTGTGTACTAGTCCTTTTCTATCAGGGTTCTAAATTGCTATATTATTATTTTCAGTTTCCAGAAATTGCATTGGAACATCTGATTCAGCTGCCTGATTGCCAAAGCTGTCTGCCATTTTAAAAAACTTTGGCAAAAATACAGGTAGTTTTCAGCAAGCTGTTCAGAAGCTGAAGAGTGGAAAAAGTAGAGGTGCTGGGCTCCAGCTTCAGAGTTTCGTTGTAGCTGGGGATCAAAATGTTATCTGGAAAAATAAAAGAAGGTAACTATAGTCAAGTTAGAAACTCATGAACATGTCCCTCTGGAAACTTCCAGCATCTCTTGTTTTTATCTGAGGCATTTTCAGCCCTTCTTTGATTAAATCCCAGGAAGAGTTCTGTGACACTGGCTTGCTATGTTTTGCTGAAGCTCCACTGAGGGCAAAATAGTATTAGTCCTTTGACCTGGTTTTGGATTATCTGACTTGTTTCATATAAGATGCCACTCGATCCAAGTATTCTTAAAAGTATAAATAAACTTGAACTAGGGGAAAAAAAGGGTGTATGTAAGAAAAATCTGACATTTTGAAATGTTGATCTTCAGTGTAAACAAATTAAGATTCATCATATTAGGATGCTGAATAAAAATTTGATATTATTTTAGGGCTCTGATGTTTGATCTTACAGTTTTAAGAATCAAAAGGACCAAAGAATTATTATTTATGATACATTCAAATATCTTATCCAAATAGATAGGATAGATTATTACATAAGGAACTGTCAGAAATCTCTAGTACCTTGAGACTTTAATGGTGTGAGCAGAAGAAAATGGCAGTCCTCACCTAGCACAGTCTGAATAGCAACCCTTGCATCCGTGAGCTAGCCTTTGACAATAACTAAAGGGATTTTGCATCCTGTACACCTGTACTTTTTTTTTTTTACCTAAGAAGGTTGCTGGACACTGGAGTGCATCACTCTGAACCAGTACCTGCGTAAATAGAGTAAAAAAATGCACCAGGGGCCCACTTGCAACAGCTATTAGTATGTAGCCAGTTCAGGTCAGAGGCTAAAAGATTTAACTAGCACAAATGCAGCCTGATCCTTGTTAGGCTGGCCTCAAGGATTGGCATGGTCTTGACATGTAGCAAACACTCTGGAAAGGAGATATGATGACATCAAATGCCACTGAAAAAAAAAAAGAAAACTTGTAAATGGAGTGACTACAATGAAATGTACTGAGATGAAATGAGATGCAGTGAAAAGGACCAAAACTTGCAAAATTATTGCCACTGAAATCCCAAAATGGGGGAAGAAAGGTAAACAAAGAGACAGGAGAAGAAATTGAAGGAATGAAATGTTAAAAAAAAAGAGAGAAAATTCTGAAGTGAAGTGAAAACAATAAAAACGAATGGGATGACAGGAAGTGCAGGACGATGGACTGAAGCTTGCCCAATTGATCGTCATTGAAATCACAAGATTTCATTTCCTTTCCTGACAGGAAGAATTTCTTTCAGGAAAGGAAATCTTGCAATCAGATAAACAAACTGTCTGGGGTGGACGACATTTTATGAAATTAAATTCAATGGAAAGAAATAAAAGAAAATTCAGGTATGAAGTGATTGTAATCAAATGTAATGAGAGGACATGAAGTGCTCCCCTTTTGCAATGGCTTTTGTCATTTCAATGTTTTTCGGGGTCTAGTCTTTGTGGTTTTGTAAAACCTAAGCTTAAACATAACCCAGCCCTAAGCATAGCATTAAAAACAGACTTTTGCTGAGGTGCCAATCACAAGGGTGGTGCCAAGGAGAAAGGTGTGGAGGGAGCAAGGTTGGGGCAGTGCCATGCTCCCCTTGGCATGCCTTTTGTAGTGCCAGTGTGTGTGGAGCTGTGGGCTTTGTGGTTTTCTCAACCCTAAGCCTAACCCTAAGCGGAGCACTAAAAGCAGCCTTTTGCTTAGTGGCTCAGCACATGGGTGGTGGGAAGAAAAAAGGTGTGCAGGGAGCAACCTTTGGGCAGTGGGGTGTTCTTTTGAAGTGAAATGCACCAAACCTTGCCCAAATGATACTCCTTGAAATCCTGAAATCAGGGAATGAAGTAAAATCAAGAGACAGGAGAAGAAATTGATGAAATGCTAAAATAAAAAGAGAATATTCTGAAGTGAAGTGAAAATAATAAAATGTCATGGGATGACCTGAAGTGCAGGGAAATGTACCAAACCTTGCAGAATTGATCCTCATTTAAATGGCAAGATTTCATTTCCTTTCATGAAGGGAAACTGCCTAATTAATCGGTTCATCTCAATTTCCCACACCACTCTTCATACCTGTGAATGATTACATCTTCTTTCATTGTATTCACTCTGATATTCACATTTCAACCTTGCTCACATTTAGTGCTCTTTATTGTTAGTTTACAGGTTATCTTGGTGTTGCGCTAAGTCAAAGCAATTTCAGTGATTGTGAAGATTATTGTGTTTTTGATTAAATTACTAGTAAATGCTCCTAGCCTTAATTAGTTCAGGGTATGAGAAAGACAGGGAGGAGTAAGACAGAGCTAGTTACTATGAAGTGTTTGGACTATCAATTGCTTTTAACAGAATGCACCTTGCAAAACATCTGTGCTCACTGAGGTCAGTACAAAATCATTAATTAATGTCAGGTGATGACAAAAAGTGTGATTGGTTTTGACTGTAAAGAAAAGCTCTCCAGGTTTTGAAAGTAAACTAGAACATTTGGCTGTGTTTTAAATGTAATTAGCATCAGAGTTTCAGGGTTTTATTTGTGTATGTATTTTTCTCTCTGTTGAATAGGAATGTGACTAAACTATATTTTTTTAACATTTAGCTGGTCTTTTCTATTATGGTTTGTGGATAGATACTCTTAAGCAGCCATTAACATTGGATTTTTTCTCCTCTTGCTCATAAATTGTGTTTTCAGTGTGTTTTGCATTTAGCAAGAGTTGGATTTTTCTAATGCATTCAATCAAAACTATTTTCCTTACAAAAATATGACTTTACTGCAACTGAAGAATAGATAATAGTAAAGTAGGGTGGGAAGAATTCCAGTGTATCAGTTTTCAGGAGATATTTTGAGCAAAGGTATGAAAGAAGTAAGATTTTATATATTTCATATTTTCTTCAGCCTTACTAGTACCCTTTTCTTAAGGGAATTGGTTGGAGATATCGGATCATTCTTTGGACTCTTTGCCATCAATGGTGCCCTTCCTTAGCTGTGGATTCTGACTGGGTAAGATCTTATTATTAAAGGCTTAACAGTATGGACTGGAGAAGATGCATTACTTGTCTGTTAGGTTCCTTTTTATGCAAACTGCATTGTATTTTGCAGCTTTTTTACAGCACCATGTTGACTGTTTTCAGGTCACAATTCACTAGGGACTAAATTTCAACATCAGTTTTGCTATGCTCTGTTTGTGCAAGTTGGTTTATTCCCATCAGCATGTAACTTTAATGACTTTTGTATTCCTCTTTTTCAGGTCATTGTCCTAATTTCTTTAGAGTTATAATCTTTTCCTGAGTGTATTTGCAGTCTGTTCCAGCTTCACTTCTTTCAATCTCATAAGCCTATTACCTTTACCATAGTCTGTAGCGAACAGTACCAGATCCAGGAGAAACCACTGTAACCTGATACACAGTTCATCACAGTTTTGCTGTGAACCACTGATACTCTATAGGTGATTTTTTCTTTATTTTGCACCCACCTAACATTAATTTCAGCTTAACCGATTTCCTGTAGCTTGCTTTGAAAATGCCACAGGAAGCAGTGCCAGAGGTTGAGCTGTATAGAACCTACAGTATCTCCTCTTTTTGTAAGACCTGTTGCCCTGCCCTAGAGGCATTTAGATGTGTTTAACGAGCTTTGTTCTTGACAAAACCATGTTAGTTCCTGCTCCAGCCTGTTTAAATTTCAGGAACTGGTTTTTTGTTTGCTTTTGTGTGCTCTTATCAAAGTAAAGCTTGATTTGTCCGAGGTAAAATAGTACCCTCTTCTCCTAAAAGAATAAAGAATTTAAAAAACCAAAACCCCTCCAAAATAAACCCTCCCCCTACTAATAAATTCTAATCTATATTAAAAATGAGGGAATCAACATTTAAAAAGTGAGAAACAGAGCTTCACTTCAATCCCATGAATTGGAACCTAAACTATGTTCATATATATATACTATTTTTCTAGATATTTTTAAAGTTTATAATTAGAAGATGTGAATTTGTATTAACAAAAAATAAAGATTTTGATTGATAACCTACTAACTCTCGGGTGGATTAGTAGTTATCATGATCGTCAGTAGCTGTTTCAGAAAACATGTTTACTTCCCAGGAAAATTCCTATGAAGTATTTGCCCTAAACATCTTTCTAAATAAATATGCCTTCGTAAATCGTGATGCCACTGTATGGAGGTGTAGCCACAGTTCAGCCACAGATGGAAGTTCACTGATCAATTTCCAAAAACAAAATAGGAATTATTTTCTAACATTTCTTGCAGAAAAGAAAAGCCAAAGGAAACCAAGGCTGGAGTTATCCATTGGACCCTACTGTGCAGAACTCAAGGGCAGTCTCATACAATTCTCTTAATAGCTTTGCAAATGTTTCATCTCCTTGCTTTCTGGTTTCCACAAACTGTAGCGTTGTCAGAAGACAGAATATAGCTCGATTTTGCCATGGCACTACATATTTCTAAGAAAAAATTTTAGTGTCCTTCAGTTCACAGGGATTTAAAATAAGTGCCCTTCAGAAAAGGGTTCTGCAGGTAATCTGCTGAGTGTAAATTTCAATGAACACTGGCAGAAATTGCTGGGCCTTTCCAATGGCTTCATATGTATAGGCTGTGTGGAAATGGATGGCTTTAAGTACATTAGAAAACTGGAGAAGAATCACAGCTGTGTTTCCTGCCTTTTGAGTACTATATTATGTAACGTGTTTTCTGTCTTCCCACTTTTAAATGCTTCCTTCAGAGGCTTTAAATTTCAGCTTATTGGTGTTTTCTTTGTCTTCCAGCTTTTCCATCAGATTATGGTTCCTTTTTTTAGGTCTTTCCTCTTTTGTTATGTTCTTTCTCTGTGTTTTTCTGATTTTTGTTTTCTCTCTATCTGCCAAATGGAGTGGCTCATTTAGAGCTATATTTAACGACACTTTTTACCAGCTCTGTCGTCATTCCTGGAAATAAGGTAGCATTTATATAATCGAGTCATGCTCTAGTCACTGCTTTCCTGTACTTGCAAGGTAAAATGTAAATTCTATTTGTGATTCATCAGGATAATTATAGCATTTGCCAGAGTACATGTGGGCAGGTAAGTACACACACGAGTTAGATAATTGGGTCAATAGTGAACAATTTGTCCTTAATAGAACTTGATTTAATAAAGGTAGGTTTAATCTAAAATGAGATGCCCTTTGATGGAGAAGTTTTCATAGAACTTAGTGTTTCAAAAGCATCTTGCCCATATTAGAAAAAAAAGAAATATGTATACCTTGTGTCTTGGACATCTACATTTAAATGACTTTTTTTTTAAATTATCAAGTCAGATAGTTTAACATCTTCTTAACTGAAAAGTGCTGATTATGGCTTGGGACTCTAATTTGGAGATCAAAAATTAGATCTCATAATTTGTAGGGGTTTTCTTTGGGAATTTTTTTTCCTTGTTTCAGATTTTTATATGTATTTAACTGTCTTTGAACTTTTTCCTTTGATGTAAATATACTGTCAAAGTGAAGAACGAGGAAGAAGTGGAAATATATATGTGTTTTTATTATTTTTTTCCCCACAAAAGAAAGACATTCTCCCTCTTTGTTAGATAAATGTAACAGCAAGCCTGGCATGCTGGGGAGCTGTGACAGACTGAGGAGACACAGTACCCATGGTACTCTGCCGCCTTCTGTAGCGCCCTGCCTTGGGCAGCTTGTGACTTCATCTGTGCCTAAAGCTGTCCTTGACAGCAGTCAAATACCCAGAGCAAGGGTGCATGAAAGATGGCTGTGAATTTCCAGAACAACTTGTAGGGTTTCTTCTACCTTTTCTCAGCAGCGTGTGGTGTAACGCAAAACTGAATCTCTGACATCTCAAAGGGGTTCTCTGGACTATCACAATAAGTAAAAAACTCCACTGCTTCTCAAGGTAAAGATCACTTCCTTAGTACTAAGATATCTTCTTTTCTGTAAACAGGAACTTTCATTATCTACTGACCACCTGCAATCCTTGCATGATGTTTAAAGGCAAGTTTTTATCATCTACTGAGCTGGAATTAAAAATCAGAGTTACTTGTTATATTACTGAAATAATTGGTGCCAATCACAAGACTTCACTCCATTTCCAACCTTTAAAATGGAAGTTGTACTGACAGAAGCCAAATCACCAGACATCCGTGCTCCAAATTTGAATGTGAGTATTTTCAGATCTGCTGCACTTTCTGTAAATGTAAGGTGAGAGAAATTTTCTGAACAGAACCCTTAACTTGAGGGCTATTGTGTTAAATACAGAACTCCACCTCACTCTATGCTGGTGTACAAATTTGCATGTTTTATATGCCATTAAGTGGGTGTAAGAGATCACACGTGAAATTACACAAAATAATTGGTCTTCACATCGATTCAATAACTATTCTCCAACTTCTTACATAGGCCAAGCATGTTCCTAAAATTACTCAGAACAACAAGATCTCACTAGGAAAAGCTAGACTGGCTTACAAGGTGTTACAGTTTTGCTCTTTCCTTCATAGACTTTTATGCACATTTGGGCCATTGACTTGGTTTAATGTATGAAACATTCCCCAAATGAAAACAAAACAAAATAAATTTATTAACATCTGTGCTAAGCTCATTCTTTAAGAAAACGATTTTTGCATTACAAAATTTAACAGTAGTTTCTCCTTTCCATAATTATAAGTTTAGAATCATTTGCATCATTTGGCAAGTAAAAAGATATTAATATGTTCATGAAAATGATTCATGATATATGGTAACGATTCAAAATATGTTAAAGGGGAAATGAGCTTCCCTCAAAAAATTAATCCATTTCCTTTCAGGCCTTGTTCATAAGTGTGTTTTTGTCCAAATTCACTGTTTCTCATTTCTAGATGTGCTTATTTTCTTTCCTTATGCTTTTGCACTAATTTTAACTTTGTCAGCTAGATTAAACAACACTAAAATGATTTTTATTTAGAAAAAAATATAAAATTAACAAATTTTGTAATTCTTTTGATTACAATTCCCTCTCTCCCTCCACACCCCAAAAGAAGTAGAGATATCTGTACTTTAAGTTAAAGTTCTAGTGAGGGACACAATAGACGTAGAGATCACAGATAAGAAAAATTCAGAGAAATAGTACTGTCAAATAATTTGTAGCCAAATACTTCCAGTTGTAGTGCTTATTATTATCAATTTTATATAGAATGTAAATGTAATTTATATAGAATGTAAACTACTGTAAAGCTAGGAGGTTTAAACAGCATTCCATTGTACTGCTATTTTTCAAATGAGTAAAAATCATAGAATCATGGAATCACAGGATGGTTTGGGTTTGAAGGGACCTTAAGGATCATCTAGTTTCAACCCCCCAACCACGAGCAGGGACACCTTCCACAGACCAGACTGTCCAGAGCTCCATCCAGCTTGGCCTTCAACACTTCCAGCAATCCCCAGTTGTGGGGCATTCACAACTCCTCCGGGCAATGTGATATACCAGATGCTGCATGGGCTGGGGGCTCTGTAGGGGAGGGGAGGGGAGCAGCAGGGCAGTGTATTGGAACTGGGCTTTTTTGGTAACACAGGAGCACCATAATCACAGTGGATCAGGATTCCCTTTGCTGTAGACATTGTTAAAACACAGGACAAAGACAAAATATCTGCTTTTAAAAGCAAAGGGAAAATAGGAGAGTAAACCAAAACACGAGATGATGCTGGTTGGTGTAACACTGGGTTCTGAGCACGCCACCTCTGGATGCTGTCGTGTTTATTTGTAAGCATCTGGAGGGAGGAAGGTTTGGGGAGAAGAATAATCAATTTGCTTTGCAGATGTTCACTGGGGGCTTCTCTTGGGGATGAATAATGGGGGAAGCAGAAAGGTCATATAACCTCATTATTCATTTTCCAGGTGTATATGGCCATTGCAAGGCCCTATGAGCTATGTGCAGCATTCATACATATAAAGCCCTGCTTCTTTCCCCAAAGAGGTCTGAATAAGCTGTATATAGCCTGAATAAGCTGTAGACAAAAGAGATTTATGGAGAGATTCAATTAGATGGTTTTAAAAATACAAAAAAATGTCTGCAGTGAACTGCGTGTCCTGAATTCCAGTCCAGTGACTTAAAAAGTAAATCTTTTGTGACTGCTACTCTGAC
The DNA here is from genome assembly GCF_000691975.1 of Corvus brachyrhynchos. Lineage (NCBI taxonomy): Eukaryota > Metazoa > Chordata > Aves > Passeriformes > Corvidae > Corvus > Corvus brachyrhynchos. The sequence continues at coordinate 4,076,251 of NW_008246059.1, forward strand.
TCCTAGAACTTTGGGGTTTTTTTTCCCTAGTATTCCCCTTAAATTAAATTTTTAAAATTAAACAACTGACAACACAGAGGATATTCATATTTCGACTATACATAGCAAAGTGGTAGTTCTATTATGAGTTTTCAATGGCATCAATGTGATTTTTCAAAATCTATGTTACTTTACATGTCTATTAACATCCAGGCAACCAGCCTGACAGAACTGTTTCCAGCCTGGGTGTGTAAACATATCTTACCTCTTCACCACTCATTCTTTTTTGATGGTACAGCTGGGAGAAGGATGGAGGGAGGAAAGACAACTATACAGCCAATATGCATTAATTAGAAGTGTGTGTGTCTATGTGAGAGAGATAACAGTACGTGCATTCGAGGACGTCCTCTCAACCTGTAAAATCTTCATTACCTGCCTGATTTGGGCACAGAACTAGCAAAGCAATAGAGCTACAAGGTCATTTGTTTATATGCTTTGTTAGTTGCATGTATGGTAAAGTGATTTGCAGTTTTGATTGGCACATTCATCTGTAAATGCAGGGAAGGGGCATAAAATTCAAGACAAGTTCTCCTTTTTAGTACATTCCCTTTTTATTTAATTCCTGTAACTATTTTTTTTATATTCTACAGGCTTTCACCTATCTCATAATACTATATTTAACCATTTCATGATGAACTAATTTCATTTTCAAAATATGCAAATTATAGGACCAAGCTTTTTAAAATGGTCTTTATCTAGTAAAATGAGTCATTTTTCACTTATCAAGTTCAGAAATAAAATTGCATACAGCTATTCTTGCTCTACTAAATGAGAAGAGGAACAATATTTCTTTTATTGCCTGTCAGCTCTGAATCACTTTAAGTGCACTGTGGGTGGACTGTGCTCCAATGCTTTCTATTCAGCACAGCACCCAGAAATCAATCAGGGTCTAAAACTCACCCTTTTTATTAGGGTGGGTCTAACTGGTGACTCAAAACAGTAATGCAGCTATAACCTATGATTTTTCTTCAAGCAAGGTAATATTTTGTTCCAATTAGTGCCTCAGTTCTAAAGTGGAGCATATCTCTTTGTTCCTCAGCTGATGCTTGCAAATTTGCTGCTAAGAATAGTTCATGGTATCCACCATGCTCACTGTTAATGCACCAGAATGTGAGGTCACCTAGAGGATTTTCTTTCTCCTCTGTAATATTGTGGTTTTAAAATTTTTAAACTGTAGAGATGAATTTTTGCCTTCTAAAATACAGCACATTTCTTAAGTGAAAAGAAATAAACCCCAATTTCTAACATACTGTATGCCCCCAGTATTCAGAACACTATTTCACTGGAGGGAAATTCAGCTCCAAGTTATTAGTAGACCTTCTTATGAGCTATACTCAAAAAAAAAAAAACCTATAGCATATGACTCTGAAAAACATACACCCATGTTGTCTACTACTGTTGACATTGGAAGGTGAGTAAAGGCATCATGAATGATTAAAAAATCTGGTTCATAAACTGTGATATCTATTTTCTTGCTTCTTCCCATGTAGACCTGTAATACGTGGACTTTTTTTTTTAAAAAATACTGTCTGAGTGAAAAGAACAGTAATAGAGCTTGTCTAGTTTGTGCTGAGCAGTTTGATATTAAAAATTGCTTTATGTGTTAATCTAACAAAATAAAAATGGTAATGCTTTGCATCATTAGGATGCACTGTCTTTGTCTTGCTAGGTCTTTTTTATACCTGAAATAGAAGAAAGATCTTTGTGGAAGATCTAAAAAATCTTTGTAAAAATACCTCTCATAATATAAAACAAAATATAGGATAAATAACCCATCACTGCTCAGGTTGCAAGGTGTGGCTGGAGGTCATATAGGTGTATCTTGGTTGATTTCAAGTGGGATATTTTGGTACTGTAGGTATTGTGGAGCATTGTGGGTTGTGGGAACCATTTTGACTAAGGCCTCTTGACAAATTTTGCTGGCTTTTGAAACTCAAGAAAATTTTTCAAACAGCTACCAAGGTAAGGTACCAAGGTAACATTACCTGGGCTTATACCTCTGAAATAAAAGATGTACTATGAGGATAGTCAAACATGTCAGCCACCATATCTTGGGTGCTGACTGTGAGTCTGGCAATAAGGCTAATGCACAGCAATTTTGCTGCTCTTAGGTATTGTGGTTTAGATTTTCCAACAGCAGATCCTTGTATGAGTGCTTCATCCACTATCTCTTCAGCCAACAAAAGAGCTGTTCAAGTCATGACCTAAAAGTTATATAATTTAGAATTAGAAAGTAATTACTGAAGAATTGTGGAAACAAAAATGAGCAAATCGTTAGAGGGATTTCATTCCTATTTATACTTCCTGAGAAGAAATCATTCAATTTTCAGTAAGAGCTGGAGACCCTGAATAACTTTTGATAAGCTTTAAGAGTGAACAAGCACCAGGATCCTGTTATCAGTGTCTCATACTGAAACCTCTTGCTTGCATCCTCTCTGTTCAAGGTGATTTATTTTGCAACAGATTTTCTCTAAATTTGGTCTGTTATATTTCACTCATTCCTCAGTGAAATACATGGGGAAGAATTAAGGATTTTTATTTGTTTGCTTGTGGCAGGAGATGAGGGAAAGAAAGAGAAACATTAAAATTGTTTTCTAGTTCTGCCTGTTCTTAAAAACCCCATGAACTTCAGTTTCTTCATTACAGATAGCTAACTTACTATCCTGGCCCTGTCTGAAACCCTTAAATGCTATGAATCTCTCTTCTGTCTCTCCATTTGCAAGTGAATGTATATCCTCTTATTTATGCAGGATGCTCTTATACAGTGGCAGATATGTCAGCAATGGTTAGTAAGTATTTTGATTTTTGAATAGAAGAAGCAGCCTTCTGTCCAACTGAGCCATGTACACTCACAAGAGTAGCCTTATGTGGCTGTTCACACAAACCCCACAATGTCTTTTCTTTTTCTGAGTTTGTGTATATCATCAGCACCTCATATGGTCAGCATTCAGGGCATCTGCATTTGGTGCCTTCGTTCTCTGTTGAGTGGCTGTTGATGCAGTTTGATAAATTTTAATGGTTAGTGATGCCTTTTCCTGGTCTTAAAATCAAGAGTCATACACGGTTAGAAGGGGAAAAGGGATTTTACCTTGGTATTTATTCTTAAGGATCCTTAGGTGCACACGTCCAGGTCATATGCATCGAAATGCACCCCACCGAATATGCCCCAAAAGATTGGGTATAACATTATAGGTTTTACTAATTAGCATATCTATCAAAGATTCCCCAATGAGAGGCTCAAGTGAGCCCCTCTCCCCAAGCAGTCTTCCCCTGGATGGTTCTATCTTAGTTTACGGAATGTGTTCTGGAGAGGACCTTGGGGTCTGGGGCACACTGATCCCTAGCTACGAAGCTTCTAAAATGTTTAGTCTCTTAGCTTGACAAACAAGTCCAAGAATGTAGGCAAAAAGCACTAGGAATACAGAAGCTGTAAAAAGGTATAACAGGGGTATAAAAGAAAAGGCAAAAAATCTTCATGGCATCACTAGTGATCCTGAAGGGCCCAGGGGTGTGGTTAACATGCCTACAGGCATTCTTATGCTGCAATATGAGTATGGCTGTGGAATAATGATCTAAGGCAAAGTCTTGGTTTGCACGCTTCAAGGGTTTGTTTTGTTTTGTTTCATTTTTTTCATGACTAGTTGAAGTTATTACCTCGTGTCTTGCTTATAGTGGACAATGGAGTAGAGCACAGGAATACTTGATCTCAGTGTGGTGATATTTTGAGACGTAGTGTGGAAAATAGTTCAGGCTAAGCTGTCCTTCAGAGTATATTTTTGAATATTTCTGCAAGTGTCATAAGTTTACAGTCTGATGCTTTTCTGTACTGAGGTTATGTGCAACAATATGACTTGTAGATAGCTCCTGGTGATTAAAATGGTTTAAAGGCTTGTATAATATTACACTTGGGCATTTTGTGTAGATACATTTAAAGGTATATTTGATGTCAGGGTATTTTGCTGAATCAGTCCCTGAAACGCTCAGTACCTTGCAGAGCTAAGTCCCTGACAAAGTGAGGCAGCGCAGCAATCCTGAGAAGATAACTCACCCAGAGTGCTATCACATCTGGTATCGTTCCTATTTCCTGATCCACCCCCTGCCAAACAGCTCCGCTCAATCTTACTATAGGCACGTGGCATCATGTCTATTTAGCTGTCACTCTACAACAGCAATAAAAAAAAGCTGTTGTCTTTCCAAAACTGAAAAAAAGAACTGATCTTTAACAGTTCTTATGTAATTTGAGGACCTCTTTCTTAAAAAACAACAGTAAATAATTTTTCCCTCCCATACACTATGAGATATTGTCATGAAATATAAGCTTTTTTTTCTATGCTTATTTGGAATATTTAGAATATCACAAAAAGTTATAGTGGTTTTAATAATTTCTAAAGACAAATATAAGGACAACTAACTGATACTGTACCACGCCCCTTCTCAAGTTATGGAGCTGATGCAAAACAATAAACAACTGCGGTTCCAGAGGAGTTTATTTGACAAAAAGACACCCCACATAAATTGCTAAAATTGATGCTTTAATCATTAAAGGTCTTGCAACCTTTATTCTCAAGCCACTCTAATTAGATCGATTTAGAACATACTCACTATAAATCTAGCAAATTATTATCTCTGAAACAAGTTTAGCAGACAGGTCAGTTTTATAGTACAGGGAATTAAGCTCAATTTAGTGGGTTTTGTAGGTGCAGTAAGTATAAAAAACCATAATGGGATCTAATGAAAAAAGTTAACTTTTATCATGGCAAAACATTAAGTATATGGCTAAAACTTGATTAAATTCTGAGAAGTTGGTTAGGAGATAATCTGAAGGTATTTTTTATGCAAAATAATCTGTTGAACCTTTTCAAGACAGAGCTCAATAGGAAAATATGGGTAGAGATGAATTTCTCAGAAGGAATTCAACCTCAGTGGAAGTTAGATAGAACTTAAAATGAGAAGTTTGCTGCTGATGGATTCCTCCTATTTGTCCTGTTTTATCTCAGCTTTTGGAACCTATTCTCTTTCATTGACTTTGGGATATTGCAGAAATGGAAGAACAATTCTTCTTATTATTTTAGTTAGAAAAGAAAATATTATGTTTTCATTTTATGTTTCTCATGTAATGTTACCAGGCTAATTATCATCTCCAGAAATGATAATGGGTGACATTAAAAACATTTGACAATGTAAATTTGCTCTTCGAAGTCTAGTGAAGAATAGTGTTGTACAGTACTAGAAGTTTGCTTTTAGCACATACAGTTCTTAATGTTGATGTCTCTTTTGCTATTTTAAGTCTTTTTCATCAAGAACACAACTGATCTCTTGAGGGGTATTGCCATCTGCTTTTCTCCTATGATAATAAAGTGATGGTGATCATCCAAAAAGAAAATGAACAGTTTCTTCAAAATGATTATTTCTAGCATTAATATTTTGGTACTGACCTGTTGACCTGCTTATACTGAGATCTCATTCTCCGAAGCATTATCTTCTGTTTCTGTTGTTGTTCCACAGCAACTGTACCCATCAATGACTTTTTGATATATCATAGAATCACAGAAAGGATTGGGTTGGAAGGCACCTTAAAGGTCATCTAGTTCTGACACTGAACCGTGCCATAAATCAAATCCCTCCTGATGGGAGAGAATTTTCTAGAAGTCCTTGCAAGGAGTTTTAAAGATAAACCGAGACTTTTCCTTGAGTTTCAATGCTTCCAGATAGTTGTTTATTAAGTCTTATCAGAGGAACAGAACCACTAGCGTGACCCAGGTACAGCATAGAGCACAGAAAGCAGGAGTGAAGTCTCTAATTATCAAGATTTGCACAGCCTTTTAAAGATAATTTAACCAATGGTTACTAAAAACATATATTATTTTCATTTTCCTACCAATTATTCAGTAACACAGCCAGGAACTGCAGAATTCTCTATCCAATCATTCCAAACTACTTTTACTGCAGAACATGGAGTAGTAGAAGAAGGAGAAGAAGGTTTAGAGAACACCAACAATCCTCCACTTGGATATTTTTTACTCTTATCTATTTACTACAAAGATAAGCCCAAAACCTCTAAATTTTTCACCCTGTGACAATCCTACATAATAGTCTATCACCTAATTGACACCACTGTATTTTCTAGTTCCTGTCTGATCATTGGTAATTTTTTCCAAGGTTGGAGGTTAAAACAGTGTTGTTCAGGGGGGTAAGAACCCTTAAAAACAGGCAGTGAAATATTCTCTTGGCACTCTGGGTTCCTACATAGTTCCAACCCTTCTGCCTTTGGTAGGGGCACCTTCCACTAGACCAGGCTGTTCAAAAGCCCAACACAGACTAACCTCGAACACTTCCATGGATGGGTCATCCACCACTTCTCTGGGCCTCCATGGCCTCACCACAGTCACAGTAAAGAATTTCTTCCTCACTGGATTGCTTGCGTCCTGCTGTGTTGTCCTTCCAATAAATGATGAGGTGGCTCAAGTCCCTCATGAAGAGCAGGGATTGTGAATGTGAGGCTGTTCCTATCTGTCATAGTGACCTCATCTGCTCAGTCTTCATGTGCAGGCAGCCTGTAGCAGTCCCCCCACCTGTCCCTGCCCTCCCCTAAATCGTGACCCATAAGCTCTTGGTTGGCTTCTCTTCCTATCTTACTCATAAACAGGGAAACTAAAAAAAAAAAAGTTATTTCTTTCTAAGGATATGAAAACAAAATGTGGTAAATCTAAGGGCAATTCTGAATTCTATATAAGAAAGTATTATAGACAGCCTAATCACAATCCTTGAAGTCTTTTCCATTTCTACCTGAGTACCTAAGATGGTCTAACTCCTTGATTATCAAATAATTTATTGGTGGTGGATTATTAAGGCATTTCTGGTTTAATTTATAAATAACCATGTGAAAAAATGCTTTTGTTTTCCTAAGTATCAAATAGCTGAATCAGAGCAAGAGTCCAGACAACTAGTAATTGTGGAAAGGGGATACCATCACCACAAATTCACAAGTTCATTATATGCACTTTAATACTAGAAATACTCTTTTGAAACATGGTTGGGTTTTTTTTTGCGGTAATCATTGCATAAGCAGTGCACATTCTGTATAAATCAGGGCTTGTAGATGTGTATTATTTTCAGAGTGAAGAATGACAAACCAGGAAAAAGCACTTCAAATTCTCTTAAAATGGAGGATTTTCTCATATGCATGTTTTTGTTCTGCTTGTTTATCACCAGCTCAATTAAAGACATTTTGTTGCCTATCTTCTCTTTCAATAGGCAATTAATTGTATATCTGGAGAGTCACTGCCCTGGGGATTTTTTCTTCTTCAAATCTAGTGATTGATCAGAGCCAGTGTCATACTTAAGACTGAGTCCTTGGGTCACTTTTTCCTCCTGTAATTTTTGCTGCCATTTCAATTAGGCATGCAGTCCTTGGAGAAAAAGAGGCATCTTCAGGGAAGAGCCTGGAATGAACAGAACAAACCATTTGCAAGGTATATATTTAAATATTGTTACAGGAGTGTAATGTGGCATGTTCCGATGTTTCTACATTAACAAAAAAATTCTAAGAAGACAGTGTCATGTTCTGCAACTGATGCTTTCTTAAACAGAAACAGAAATATTCAATCATCTCTGAAGGAACTGTAACTTTATATTTTCGAAAATGTCTTCACTTTCAATGGACCTGAACACATGGACTTCTCTCAATGCTGATGATAAACACTGCCCTGCAGCCTCTTCCAAGAGCAAAGTTATAGCTACCTTGAGTATGCACAAATCACAAAAGTATTCTGGCCTCCCTGGATTCACAGACTCTCGTTTGCCTCTTCAGGAGTGGTAGTGCCATGAAAGAAACATGCAGAGAGGAAATCTGCTGCGTGGATTAAATGGTAATAAGCATTCTGACTTTGACCTCTTAAACTACTGTGGTATATTGAAGTGTTTTTTTCAGCTGTGAGGTCAGAGACTTTAGGAATTACTGAGCGTTGATGTTCTCATATGGTTCCTTAACTCATAGAAGGCTGGCTGTCAGATGAAGAAGTATAAAAGCACCCGGTGGAATATTCCAAGTACAAGGCAGGGGCAATGACAGGCTTTTTGCATTTTCATTCCCTTGATTTCATACAAGTATCTTGTGTATACAGCAATGTTAACCTTTATTTCTTTCCTTTTCTTTCTTTTTCTGTGGGAGTGAACTCATTCTTTGTCACAGGTGACTCTATTTAGATGTTGTGGGAGGAAAGCAATGAAACCTTGTTGAAGATCAACTAAATTCAGGAAACATGTAGGCCAAAGGCTGACCTAGTCTACTCTGTGACATACACATTATTCACATTCTTGCCACTCGTTACTTATTGCAGAAGTTTTAATTGTAGAGTCTGCTCCTGTGAGTGATTTTGGCACAGCAGACAAGTGACAAAATTAAAAGCTGATGCTGTAATATCTAAAATCATACAGTAATTAGCCGGCTGCAATCAGGAACGTTGACATATGTCCAAATAATGCTATGCGTATCGAGTCTCAATATTTTATTTATACATAAGAAGTGGTAGCCTTGTTAAGAATTATGATACTTACTTACTTGTGCAACCTTAGTACAAAATTCAAGCCAAGTTCCAGAGATGCATTTGATTTTGTATCAGGGAATCTATTCTCTGCCTGGGGAATGTTCACTTTTAAGTTTGTACCAAATAATTAAATACCTAATCTATTCCTAACTGCAGAGTGTTTTCTATTATTGGTGTATTCTTTTCAAGGAAAAATCATGTTTTGATGAATTTTTAAATTGTTTTAGCCTAGGTCAAATGCATTAAAAAGTATATTTTCTTCCACTGAATTAAATAATAAGTAAAGCAATCAGTTATTACAATGGATATGCAATTCTGTTGGGTTCCTGATTTTATATAAACATGAGATATGGATATCCAGAGGCTATGTGACTGATGGTAAAAATGGATAGAGACTGTAAAATATAGAGGGTAAGTTGACAATTACCTTTTATTACCTCAGCAACACAGTTACTAATTCTGGGGAGCAACAGCCAGGACAATTCAGTCTCCTTTGGTCTGGGTTTTGGTTTTGGTTGTTTTTTTAGAAGCAAGTGGGATACACTATGTCACTGGACAGAACCAGAATTTCCACAGAATATCTTTCTGAAGTTAAGGGCTGGGAGTATATTTATACGTTTTGACACTGAACTGTGCCGTAAATCAAGTCCCTCTGGATGGGAGAGAATTTGCTGAAAGTCCTTGCAAGGAGTTTCAAAGATAAACCAAGACTTTTCCTTGAGTTTCAATGCTTCCAGATAGTTGTTTATTAAGTCCTATCAGAGGAACAGAGCCACTAGCATGACCCAGGTACAGCATAGAGCACAGAAAAGCAGGAGTGAAGCCTCTCTATCAAGATTTACACAGCCTTTTAAAGATATTTTAACCAATAGTTACTAAAAATGTACATTATTTTCATTTTCCTACCAATTATTCAGTAACACGACTAGGAACTGCGGAATTTTCTATCCAATCATTCCAAACTACTTTTACTGCAGAATATGGAGTAGTAGAAGAAGGAGAAGAAGGTTTGGAGAGCAACAACAATCCTCCATTTTAATATTTTTTACTCTTATCTCTTTACTACAAAGAGAAGCCCAAAACCTCTAAATTTTTCACCCTGTGACAATGTTACATAGTAGTCTATCACCCAATTCACACCACTGTATTTTCTAGTTCTTGTCTGACTGTTGGTAATTTTTTCCAAGGTTGGAGGCTAAAACAGTGTTGCTCAGGGGGGTAAGAACCCTTAAAAAAAGGCAGAGAAATATTCTCGGCACTCTGGGTTCCTACACGTTTGCTCAGTTTGTGTACTTAGGCACTTACTGTTTAGGCCTTGATAATCATCAAGGACAGGAACATGTGGCCAAAATGGAGCTTGTTCTGGTCAAGCATAGCTTGTCTGAAAGAGTGGTATTTTATTCAAGTCTGTGTGGTGAACAGTGTGGGGCACAAGTACCAGATATCACCTGGAGGTTTTCCAAAGTGTAAGGGCCTTTTCTGTTTACAACTGATTCACACCCTTTGCAACATGACTAAGAAGTAGAATTAGTTGAGAGAGTAAAGCAAAGTTTGTCTCTTGGTCCCCCACTCCTCTGCCAGACCAGTGCCAATAATTTGAATCTTGTATCCATCTTCTGGGGCAAACTGCACTGGGAGCAGTACAAGGAAGAGTCAGACAAGTTTGGCAGACCCAGAATTGCAGCATGTTTGGAAAAATAACTAAGTTGAAAAGATATCGTTCACCTCTTGCTATTTTAATGGGTGAAAAGTGGTCTGTATTGTCCTTTGCTTCATAAAAATGGGTCAAGTCCTACACCTTTAATGATGGCAAAACTCTTTTTGAATGTAGGTTATCAGGAGATAGATGTCTTGTTCTATGAGGTTTTGAAAATTTTAAGATTCAGAATGAAAATTGTAGAATAGTTCCAGTTGGAAGGGACCTACAATATCATCTACTCCATCTGCCTGACCACTTCAGGGCTGACCAAAAGCTAAAGTATATTAAGGATATTGTCTAAATGCTTCTCAAACACTGACAGGCTTGAGGCATTGACCACCTCTCTACAAAGCCTGCTCCACTGTTTGACCACACTCTCAGTGAAAAAAAGGCTCCTAATGTCAAGTCTGAACCTCCCCTGACATTGCTTTGAACCTTTCCTGTGTGTCTTGTCACTGGTTGCCAGGGAAAGTACCCAGGACATTCCTGTCCACTTCCTGTCCTCAGTAAGCTGCAGAGAGAACAGAGGTCACCCTTGAACATCCTTTTCTCCAAAGCCAGCAAAGCCAATGTCTTCAGCCTTCTTGGTCATTCCTTCCAGCTCTTTCCTTAACTTTGTTGCTCTTCTCTGCATGAGTTCGAGCATCTTAACGTCGTTTTTTAATTGTGGGGTCCAGAATTACACACAACATTCAAAGTGAGGCTGGACCAACATTAAACAGAATATTTCAAAACAAATTTCTGCCTTATTGGGGATAAACCATCTGGCTTTCAAGAGAAAACCATTCCAATCATATATATCATTTTGAGAGTATCATGCTAGACCTTGGTGTGGTTTCCTGTTATTTTTATATTCTGTCAGAGAGAAATATAATCTTAAATCTGTTAACATGATACAATTTGTGTGACTATTACCTCCTTGTTGGTTCATTGAAGTACTAAATGTATTGTGGATCAAAATATATTGGATTTTATGAGATTACATACATATTCCTTCTCATTCAAGTAGAGTGGCATGGTTCACTTTTTGACATTACATAAAATGTCAAATTTTTTTTTTGGCTATTGGTATTATATTTGTATTATATTTGGGTATTGGTATTATACTTGATGTGACACTCACAAAAATTTAGCTGTTTCTATATTCTTGAGACTAATGCCAGCCCCCCAGCCTTGACAGAGACAGATTAAGACAGGGACGAAGAACCTCAAAACCATAAATTATTAAAATACAATTGGAATAGCTCCTGAACTCTGTATACGGATATCAAAAAATTAAGCAACACAAGGCAAAATGAAAGGTAATTGGAAAAGGATATTATGCTTAAGGGAAAGGTGAGAATAACTAGTTTAACATTTGATCAATTAGTATTTGTAAACTTTTCTGTACTCTATAAACTAAGGGTTAAGTAACCAAAGACAAGCCCTACTTAAGAACTGAAGACCTAGATCTATTATTGGTTTATTAAATCCACTCAGGAAGTCTTTGCCATGACCTTTTCACTTCAGGAACTTAAAAGGTAATTGTGTCTTGGAATGCTGAGAAGCTACTGTATTTTTTAGATTAAGACAACACTGTAAATACACCATTCCTGCCTTGAAATAATACCCAGTGGTACATTAAAAATTTTCATGAGAATTTTTTTGAAACAAGTCATTCTTTGGATTGCCTTCAATAAATACTAAGGAGTTCATTTTAAAAGACAGTGATCTGAGTTCACCCTTGATGAAAATGACTTGGCTTTAAAGGAATTGCAGCAGGGAACAATCTGTTCCAGCATGCATTTTTTACCTTAACTGTGTCATAGGGGGATGTAATGCCATGGTTGCAGAGGACAACCACTGCATGGAGAACAGGAATAAAACTCGTTATTAAACAGAAGGTAACCCTGTGGGGGTAGAATTATCAAAGATGCAGGTATGTGAGCAATGAGTAGTTCTGTCACATAATTTGGAAATCACACAGGCTGGCATTTTGCAAAGACCAAAAACTGAAGAAAAACGTACATTAAGAAATGTTGTTTGAAAAAGCTTACATGTGTATTTGAACAGAATCTTTGCTTATTATAAGAACTTTATCTGTGACTGAATTTCAAGGTTGCATATAGCAAATCAGTGACACATCTGGCTATCTTGTATTATGTCCATACTGAAACTAAAGCAGAACTTAGGTATGAGGCCTCGTCCTATGGAAAATAAGTACTCTTTGTAGACAAGGATTACGTTACCCTAGGATAATTACTCAGATTTAGCCTGGCTTAGTAGCTCAAACAAGCACATTTCAAGTAAAGCAATACTGAAGAAGAGCTCACACATCTAAAGATATGACATTGTTATGATACAATGTAAGATGGTTTTTTCATTCTAAATTTAAACATTTGGGAAAAAATTGACAAGAAAATTGGAAATCATGGATAACTAGCTACCTAAAAACCTTTGAATATTTTGATTAAATCTTGAGGTACTGTTAAATTTTGTTCCTTTAATTTAATTCTCTGCTATTCATCATGTCCCCGTCTGTTCCCTATGCCCCCCTTCACATCCCTTATGTATTACGTCTGATTTTCCTTAGGAAAATATAAAGAAATACTGAAACAACAGGAGAAGCTGTTGTAACATTTCAATCCTTGTTAAAAACAAGTTATTGGAAATGTCTACAGAGACCTGATTCCCATGAGCTATTCAGCTCATTATGCTGGAAGGGATATTAGGCCCTTCAGATGTTTCTCTGAATTAAACCTTGAAACCTTTTGAGATTGACTGGTCATTACTTATCCTGAGCTTGGATACAGCAAACTGTTAAGCAAAAAAACTTGAATTATGTGGGACTGGGAGAGAAAGAAGGGCTTGTCAGTGTCATGTAATGGCTCAGGACTGAGATGCCAGGGCATGCAAAGTGTCTCAGACTTCTGCAAGGTGAGAGACTATCAGGATTTGATCCCACTCTTTGGCTTCTTTACCCCTTCAGGTCAACCCTTTAAATACTTTTTTTTCTAATAGTTATGCTCTGTCCCTGAACTGAGTTTGTTGCTGGGATTCTAGGGGAATGAAATTGGTTTAAGAAAGCTCATCCCCATATAGAAATGTAAGTATATCCAATGTAAGTACATCCAATGATCTCTTTCACCAACTGATTAAAAATTTGATTTTTACTCCCTTTTTCTGCAGGAATAGGAACACTCTATACACCTGTATCTATAGGAGTGTATATATATATATATGTATATATTTATATATACACACCCCTGTACCTCAGGTATGAGGAATGCTGAGCAAATTTTGCAGGAAAGGCCAGCCTCCATGTACAGGCTTTTAAGAGTCTGTCTTTTATTGACGATTTTCCTGGAGCTGAGGGAAGATACGGACTTCTTCCATGCAGCATGCTTGATCTTACTGCCTGGTATTGCTAACTTGTTTGCTACAAGAATGTTACAGGCACTTCATTAACGCTCTTCTTTCCTTTCTCTCTCTTCAGTCTCTCTTCCCACTGCCAGTGACTGTCACTGTGTGCTCTGTCTGGCACAGGGAGGTGGGCTGCTACTGCCAAAGGGGATGAAATGGAGGAGGCAGTGGTGGCAGCTGCCTTTGCCAAGTCACTGCTGTGCCACTGGCTGGTGGTCTGGGCTGTGGTGGCAGCCCCTTTCTCCTGGGCTGGCTTCTCAGGCAGTGTCCTCTAGGGTGCTGGCAGCAGGGAGCATCCTGTGGGCTTTGGTCCAGCTCCTGTGTTGCCAGCTGGCCAGCACTGTGCCAGTCTAGCAAACGACTTGGTGCCAACAATGGGGGAATTCAGTCCCTGGAGCTACAGCTGTAGCGTTGTGCAGGAGTCAGTTGCATTAAGATGTCAGACTGCAGTATTCTATGTGTGAGTTCTTGTATTTTCCTAATGTCGTGAAGGCTGAGCCATCATTTTGGATAGCATTGGGGGCCATTCTGAATCAGACAGAGCTGCTTTGTTAAAAAACCTTTCTTGCCTGATGTACGAAACTCCAGCTATGAGCAAAACTGCCTGGCTATTTAGTATTCATGTGTTGATGGTGATGAGCATCTTGGGACTGCTTTAAGCAATAGTTTTCAGATTATCTAGGTATAAATGCACTTTATCAAATGCATCTAGAATGAACTTTCCAAATCCTTCATTCACAGATTACGAATTGTTCATTTTTGAAGCAAGTATTTCAGAATTCTTTTTTCTACATTATACCTCTTTACACAAGTAAAATACAATGTTATAATTCCTTAGGTTTTCTTCAAAAACATTTCATGACACAGTTCTGGCCTATTAGTGTTATATATAATTTCTAATTAATGAAGTCTAAAGCAAGTTTTAGGCCAAAGTGAGAAAAATATTTGTTCTTAATAGAGCAATATTAAATTTCTAGTCCTGCCAAGGCAAGCTGTGTAATTAATATATGCTCTTCACAAGCTCACTATTTTCAAAATAGATTTTCAGGCATGTGATTTTGACTTTATGGTTTCTAATAACATGTGTAAAGAGTTGAGTGGGGGTAGTGTTTCACTCTGAATGATGGGATTTATACATTTTTCTCTTCTCACCAAACAGAAGAATAACTCACTCAATTATTCATGTCATGCTTTAAGTGATACAAAATAAATCTGTCCTTGACTTTTTCCTCTTTTGAATGTGTAGTTACGTTTTCTTTTTTGCTGAAGTTTATGCTGGATTGACAGGAAAAGAGGCCTGTTCCAGGGCAAAAAGTAGCAATATAATTTTCACCTTTGTGATAGAGCAGGGAAAGAAGAAAATATATTTCCTATTTTGCCACAATGCACTTGACCCAAATACTTTCAGACAAACTGACAGAAAAGGCCATTTTACAATCTAATACATATTAGGGTCATAGGTAGTCTATATTTATTATGTGAGTATTTTTGTCAGATAGGGCACTTTGCATTACCATGAGAAGGACAATAATGTTCAGGAAGTGGAACAAAAAGGTTAACTCAAAAGCATGCCAAAAATAGTTGAAAACCTTGTTTTCCATTCCCAGTATGCATTCATAATAACCCATTAGATCTGCCTGAAGACCACATATGGCCATAGCATTTTTTGTTGTCCCAGTTTGGTGCAGCTGTCAATAAAATTTAAACAGAATTTCACTGACTGAAGAAACATAATTTTAACAGAATGTTATAATTTGATATGTCTTGAACAGTAAATATGTTTTGATTCTTATCCATTATTCTTGTTGCATATTTTGTGGGAGCTTTAATTCTAACGTTTTAGCTACTCATTAGGCTGAGATACTGTTAAGATCACTGATGATTGCTATTGGATTTATTTTTTTAATGATTGGAATAGCTATTGTACACTGCATGATTACTTGCATTATTACTTCTTTTTCTGTCTTTTCTCCTACTATCCGCTATGTACGTATCACCCCTGTGGATGACCCATAAACTATTGAAGATCGCTAGGAAAGAGACACAACGTTTGAGCCAAGGGGCAGCTATCAGAGGCTGAAAATAGTTTATGCCTCAAACATTGATACAAAGCTACAGCCACAGAAACCTTCTTGAAGAACTTTGGACTGTAAGTCAAACTGCTGATTAGATTAAAGGAAACCCACTGTTCAACCACTTCAGACTGAGGGAAAGGTATGCATCCACAATAGGCCGAGCCTCCTGTTGAGTTTGGGGTGGGGGAGAGCACAGCTCACAGAAGCCAGGTTTACACAGACTCCCCCCAGTCGAGGGGGGAGGAGGAGGTTTTGGGTGCATGGTGCAACCTCTGGTCAGAGGCAGTGAACACCCATCCTCTGTTTACACAAACTGGCCCAGCTGTGGAACCCCCAACCCCACAGGGCACATCCACAAGACTTTCACGTGAGAAGCTTGGCCCCACAGGGCTGCACATGGTGCAACAGACCCAGAGTCTGCTGTGAGAGACTGACCCCCCCACCCCAGGGGGACATGGCCAGACATGCCTACCTAGCCTGAGCATGTACACCCATGGGATTCTGTGCCTTTTGGGGGGACCTTCACCACCGGGAAGACCAGCTGGAGAGGATTGTCGAGGCACTCAAAAGAAATAGTGTTTAGATTTATGAGATGAAGTAGATAAGGAAGATAAAATAATTTCGTGAGAGAAGACAAGATTATTGTGAAAGGCACTTCGGGTCAGAGAATGTTACTCTTGCCGACTACGCCAATAAATGTTAAGATCCAGTTTTAAGGTTCTTAGAGATGCCTCTGCCTGAATTAAGGTGCAAATGAGACTATATGCCAGTGACAATAATATGGGTTTTATTGTATAGCAAATGTGAGAGAAAGAGAGAAGAAAAGGGGAAAGAAAGAAGTAGAAAATAGGCGGGGGGACAATGGATGACAGAGACAGAATAAAAGAATATAACTGCTCTGTGGGTCCCACTGGTGCCTCGACAATCCTCTCCAGCTGGTCTTCCCGGTGGTGAAGGTCCCCCCAGAAGGCACAGAATCCCACGGGTGTATATGCTCAGGCTAGGTAGGCATGTCTGGCCATGTCCCCCTGGGGTGGGGGTCAGTCTCTCACAGCAGATGTGATGTGCTCTGTGGGGTTGGGGGTTCCACAGCTGGGCCAGTTTGTGTAAACAGAGGATGGGTGTTATTGCCTCTCACCAGAGGTTGCACCATGCACCCAAAACCTCCTCCTCCCCCCTCGGTTGGGGGGAGTCTGTGGAAACCTGGCTTCTGTGAGCTGTGCTCTCCCCCACCCCAAACTCATCAGGAGGCTCGGCCTATTGTGGATGCATACCTTTCCCTCAGCCTGAAGTGACTGAACAGTGGGTTTCCTTTAATCTAATCAGCAGTTTGATTTACAGTCCAAAGTTCTTCAAGAAGGTTTCTGTGGCTGTAGCTTTATATCATTGTTTGAGGCATAAACTATTTTCAGCCTCTGACAGATACTCAGAGTTCAAGTGAGCTGCCTGGAGTTTTGACTTAGATTCTGGTGCATTTTCCCTCTTGGCCCCTGAAACTCATCTCAGCTGTCATCCCTAGGCATGAGACACAGGGTAAAGTAGCAACACAATTTCTAATCCACAGGCCTAACATGAAATTTCTTACTTGATCATCAGTCAAAAAGTAATAAAATAGACATTAGTTCTGATAACTATTTTATAGAAGAGTGAACTTAAAAGTATAAAAATTTGTAATCTGATATTTGGGCATGTGTTTTAAAGATTTTTGCTTTTTAAAATTTTTTACCTCATTACCAGGCATTTGGTCAGAGAAGGTCAAACCAGAAGATGCTCCAAAAGAACTTTTGATTCAGGAACTAAGAAGCTGCATTACAGACAGGCATGATCAGGCTAGTATTCTCCATTTCTTTTAGACCTTTAGCAACGTGGTACTCTGCTACTATAGATTCTGAAGCAGGGCTGGATCCTGCTTCACCTGGAGGAGAGTGTGTATGAAGATGATGCGTGCCTCAGTGCAAGCACACTCCTGGACATAGCCTAAAGCTTAGCTCGAGCAACTCAAAATGCTTTGTGGTCTTCCTGTGCATGAGAGGAATTTGTCCCAGCTGTAGTCCAGGGTTCAGAGGGGAGTAATCAGAGAGCAAAAAAGAGTATCTGTATTAAAAAATATATTCTGTCTGGTTAATATTTTGAATATTTTGAGTTAATATTGATGTAAGAATCATAGATTTCTTAAGGGGAGGAAACTATAACTAGATTTAAAGATTTTTTAAAACTAAGAGGAAAATCTTGAAAACTATAGCTTTGTAACAATCCTTCATTAAGTTTGGACTATTTTCTGATAAACATTTGAGCATGTAGGATTGATATGAAAGGAGTTAAGACTAAAATCATTGTTATTTTGACTTTGAAATTAATCTAATTTTCCTCACCTCTTGAAATATTTTGACAGTTTGGTTGATGGGCTAGGTTGGATATATGCTGGGAATGATTTTTAGAGGAAATTGCTAAATATACCTAAAAACAAATTTACAGTTAATATTGATGAATAGCTTCCTGTTGTACTTGGAAATATGGTGGGGTTTTTTTTGGTTTTTTTTTTTTGGTTTTTTTTCCTGTTTGTTTGTTTTGTTTTGAAATTACCGGGAGTTATACAAATATCTTTGTGGAATAACTTCTCAGTGCAAAATAATGAAAGGACAAAATAAGGTATTGTAAGGAGAGAGACTGTACAACAGATTTTCTCAATCAGTGGTGAAAGATTCTGGGTTTTGGTGTACCTTCAGTTTTTAAGCAAGTAAAACGTGATAAATATATCATGTGTTAGAGTTCATGTAGAAGTAATCCTTATGTCCTTGATAAAGGATTGTAGTTTTGGCTTTGGTTTTAAAGAAAGAATGAGGAGAAAAAAATGGGATAGTGTTACAGTGACTTTCCACCTTTGAGATCAAAATGCAGTGTCAAATGTCAAACTGAATAGCAAAAGAGGTGTTTTCTAGATTAGTGTTTTTGCTCTATACAGGCTAATAATATGCATTGTATTTTAATCACATCTTGGATTGTGAGGGTAGAGAATAATTGTCTTTTGAAGACCTACTTAAGCAGATGTAAAATAGATGCATGTATAATAAAATATGCAACCCAATAATAACTCAGTTGGATGAAATTCTGCATTATTGTTTGTGAAATTTTGCCGTTATAATTTCTAAGGTGAGACTGGAAGACATAAAAAAGTACATTTTCCATATTTTGATATCTTCAGATCAAATATAGTATATATTGAGGCATGCAAGGAGCTGTTCCTATTTAAAAAAGGAAGAGGTCTTAAAAGAGGTCTTAAAAAAGAAGAACCTCAGTAAAGCATGGTCATAAACAGCCAGATCTGTCTGCAGTAAAGAATTCATTCTCTAATCAGCGATTTTCCAGATAGTACTCTTCAGGCAGTAATAAATAATACAAGCCAAAATGTTCACCTGAATATATAATTTCTAGTTTATTTAGTGAATCAGTGTTAGTTTTTGAGGTATTTTTGTATGTGTGTGTTTGGTTTTGTTTGATTTTTTTGCTTTCACCGTAACTTTTAGGAATATAGAGAAGCTTACTAATATCTGTGGATGCTTTAGCATTTCTTAACTGGGTATAGGCATGTGGATACTGTTTTTGCTTTTCCTGTTTGACTGACAGCAAGGATGTTATCTGAATTGAATACATATTAAGTGTCACCTAGGAGATACAGAAAAGGAGCTTCCATATACTGTCACTGTTTCAATTTTTCAGGAGATAAGCAAGAACCTTTTTGAGCTGTCAGCTATTGAAGTGAGTTAAGTGGCTATTTTCTATTAAAACCACATACAGTATTTTAAGCAGTTACAAGATTTAGGATTAGCCCTAGGGCAATATTATAGAGATGCAAAATCCCATTCTAACCACCATTATTTTCATTTACTAAAGCACCAGTTTAGAGTACAGAAACATGTATTTGGAAGACTTATTAACTCACTGAAAGAAAATTGCTATTCTAATACCATAAAGTTGATTGTTTTTCACCTTCTTTTAAACTCTCAGTTAGTTTGTAATGCATATTCCTCACATCTTTTTTGTTTTGAGATACTTTTCAATTTAAAGGTGAGGTTATATTTTAAAACAATTTAAACTTACCATTAATTTACCTCTGTACAAATATCTTTGAATACAAGGTGCATACATATGATGGTTTGATCTGGGACAAGCACATTTTGCTGGCATATTTCAGTGACTTTTTCTGCACATAAAGCAACACAAAACACGTTGAGAAATTTTGCATATGCTTGGTACTTTCCCAGAACCTTCTTATCATCGTGCAATTCTCTTGAACTTTAGTTCAAACACTAAATAAATTTTGTACAATAAGGTAATGATTGCTCTTAGCCATATTTATTGCACTGTGTAAGCTTACTTCTGTGTTGCTATTATAAATTATAGGTTAGAATATGAATGACATGTATTACATCATATAGTATAATAACATGGACAGCCTAGAAATAAAATGCTAATTTCAGTAATTTTTTCTCCTTTTAATTTTCCTCTGTTAGAGATATTTGAGTAAGTACAAAATAGGGTTGCAATATATGCTTCAAACGCACTAATATTTCCATAACTGATATGGTACTAAACTTTTACTTGTCTTTCTGTAAGCTGTGAATCTCAAAATTTTCCTCGCCTTTACCACTTAATTTCTTTCTGTGTCTTATGCTGTCTTTCTTCAGTATTATTCATTACATTATACTGATGGTTCTGTGAAAACTGATTTTACAATTATGATGCCTGACTGACACACATTAAGAGCACAGATTTTGTCAATTAGAATTGCTTGAATTACTGACAAAATATTACTTTCTACTGAGGGATGAAGTGAAAGACACTGAAATTCAATATCAGTATTTGTAAGGAAGAAGATCTACTGGTGACATTTAGACCTTTGAAGCTGCCTTTTCATGGCAGAGTGAAATTATTATTCAAGCTGTGAGTGGGAAATAAATGTGGAATGGCAGCAATTTCTTGCTGTTACATTTCTTATAGCTGTACTTAGGGAGATAATATGCACACAGGATACATGGACTAATGCCATAGTGAACATTTGGGATTGAGAAGTCCATATCCCGAACCAGATGAGTTGAGTTGACCTTGGCTTGTTGTCAGATACCCACCCAGCCTCTCTCTCATTCCCCCTCCTCAACAGCACAGAGGAAGAAAATAAGATGGAAAATCTTGTGGGTTTAGATGGGAAGATGCCTTATCATCAAGGACAAAACAGTCCTGATTTGGGGAAAATTTTCCCCTTCTCCAGGATGGGGTCCTTCCTGGGGTTACCCAGTTTTTCACTAACTGTTCCTGTGTGGGTCTTTCCCACAGGATTCAGTCCTTCAGGATTGATCCCTGGGGTCTCACCATGGGCTGGAGGGGAATCTCTGCTCCTGAACCTGAAGCCCCTCCTCCTATTTCTTCACTGACCTTGGTGTCTGCAGAGTTGTTTCTCCCACATCTTTCCTTGCTCCTCTCTCCCACACCTCTTGTGCCTTTTTTAAAATACGGTTTCCCAGAGGTGCCCCCAGCTCACCTGTATGCAGTACATTCCACCTCCTATCTCTTAGAAACACACATTTATGAATCATCAAGAATATTTATATTATATACTTTTCATGAATTTTGCTTGCAGCGACAAATTTCCTCACATCAAAATCAAAGTAGCAACATCACAACACCAGCAAACATAGACAGTATAGATACACTCCCAGCCTCCTGGATTTGGGTGGTGTGGAGCTGCAGGGGGAGCCGTGACGGTACGTGAGCACTGCTCTGCAACAGGCAAAATGCTGCTGTGGCACCAGCACTTCTGCAGATGCAAAGCATAGCACTGTACAAGCTGCTGTGAAGAATCATAACTCCAACCCAGGCAGACTCTCTGCAATATCATTCTTGTATCACCAGAGAGATAAATTTGTGAATTCATAGTGTACCTTGCTTGCTGGTCTCTGATTTAAGCTAATAACTAAATAAGAAATACAGTCGGAAAGGCTATGAAAAGAGTAATAAATGGGGCCGTGTAAATGCACTGACAGGAACAGCCATTCCATCTGTACTCTTTGATATACTTTATGAAGCTGATAACTAAGTCAAATTTTATTTTCCCTGTAGTATTCTCGCTGCCTTGTTAGTGTGTTAATGACTTCTGTCTGAGCATAATGGCAAGCTTTTTGGGAGTTGTGAATTTAAAGTATGGGCATGTTATAATATTTTAATGGCATCATATCAACAAATATCAAGCATTCGTCTACCAAAAGCAAAGTGCTGATAGCTATAAACTAGTCTCCAGCTGGTGTTCAGAGGGTCTTACTTGCTTCTTAGCCCAAGTGAGAGACAGTTGATATGAATGACGTTTAGGTTTTATTCAGTGTTTGTACCTCAGTCTTATTTCTCCACTTTGTGATCATATGCCAGACAGAATACAGCAGAGCTCCTGAAGGCAGAGTTTGGTGATGCTTCAAAGAGTATTTTGACTGATTCTTGTTGAGAACTGTTCAATGTCTATGAAAAATTAGCAATATTTTTGAGGTATTCATCAGAGAAATAAAAACATGACAGATGATTTTTATTTAAAACAGTGTTTCTAGTACAAACAAACCTGAAATAATATTTTATCTTGAAATTATTTTAACTGGGCTCTTCGTTTTCTGCAGTCTTCACCACCCCTTCATTCGAGAACTGGAAATCACCTCCCTCTTTTGGCCTGTTCCGGATATTTCTGTCAGAGTTCAATTTCTGTGAGTTTTGTATTCTCTTGAAGTCTTCGGAGTCTCAAGGTTAAAGGAAGTAAAAAAGATTGCAGGTAGAATTAGCTACATAATAGAAGTTTTGGGGTTTTTTTTAACTGCATAATTTAGGATATCAAAGAAATCAAGTAGGTGGCCAAAAGAAAGGATTGTAAGCACAGGTAGGTAAGACAGATCATGATGAGGTTAAAGCCAATAGAAATTATTAGACGTTTCCAATTTTTTATTACTAGAATCTCATTTGATTGGTATCTTAGCCATGTAAAATAAAAAAATATGTCTCTTATTTGAATAGAGAATCATAAACAGTAGTGGTTCTGTACAGAAAGGTAGTAAAATATGGCTTCTGTATGCTATAAGAAACCCTTAGAGATATCAGACAATCATAAGTATTTATTGCATAAACACTCTGGCAGAGAAAATAGTCAGGAGACTTTATAGCAACACAGGTTTCAAAGACTGCAGGTCACCTTCATTAAAAGAGTTTCTTGGAGCTGCTGTGCGGATTCGCTTCCTGAGAACCTTCCACTACGGAAGGCATGAGACCTTGCACTTGGTGTCCCTTTGTTCGTGAAGACTTCAGCTTTCTCCACAGTACTGGCATTTCTCCATATGATTTAGGGAGATGGTAAATGCTGGGTGGGTCAGGTCTTCCATCCTTTATTATGTCGTGTTAATACTTCTAATTGATCCAAGATTCGTGTTTCTTATCTAGACGAAAAAAATCATCTTACAAATCAGATGAAAAACCAAATACAAAATCACACTTACTGATGCCAGATGTGAGAAAAAAGTATGTAAAACTGAATTTCTTTGCTATTCACATCATTGATAATCATGAGAGTATCTCTTCCCTGCAGTAGCTGGAATAGACCAATGGGATTGGGATTCAAAGTGTTTTCTCCAACTTTTTAATTTTTCTTTTTTCATATTAACTGTACTTGGAGTTCTTTGTACTGGCTGAAAAACAAAAGTTGCAAGCCAGGTAAGCCTGCAGCTGTTATCATATTAGTTTTTAGACAGTGGTGAAATGTGACATGAAGATGAAAAATTCAAATCCTGATTATTTCTTGTGTGAGAGAAATGTCAATATGCAATAATTTTTTTTATATTTATTACTGAGAAAACATAGCATATTTGATTTAGACTTTTAAGATCTGTTGGAAAAGGATTTTAAGGTGTTGAGGTTAGGAATAGTTTCCTGTTTGTATCACCAAGACCAATTCAGGACATTGGATAGTAGTCTAAATGATCTTCTTTGAGAAGTAGAAGACATAAAGAGTTTTAAAGAAGAAAGAATGTGGTGGGAGGAATAAAATTTACTAGTGGACAGGCCCCAAACTGTCCTCTGAGAGAAATCTTTTCCTTTTGGCATGGCACTGAAAGCTCCTTTGTGGACTTATTTTGTACACAACTGTAATAGATTGGTGCATTAATAGACAAGAGGATTTAAAGGCTTAGGAGACATGAAAACATTCCCACTAATACTGGTATCTGATGAGCATATAAGGTTGGGGAAGAGCAGTAAAGCGGTTAAGGATGATGAGCTAGAAGAGGAAAAGTTGATCTTGAGAGAAATGGGAAAAAACCTTTTTTTGGTGTGAAAATGATTTATAAAGCATTAGTATTTGAAGCTTTTGCTACAGGAAATAAACATATTGAAGATTTCAGCTTTAAGTACCTTTTTAAGAATAAATCCCCCAAAATTTAAGTACCAAGAAACAAAAAATAAAATTATGCCATTTATGTAGGGTATCATAGGAAATAAAATGCATGTATTTGAAACTTTTGGCTAAAAGTAATTTGATATTATTCCTATTCCTTTGAGAAATTTTAAATATCCTGTCCAAACAGTGTTGGTAGTCAAGGTCTATATGAGATTTAAGAGGGGTCCATCCTTTTCCAGAATTGCTGAGATTGTACAGATCAAATGAAGATATTTTAAATTCTGCAACTTTTATTTCTCTAGATGCACACAGTTAAGCTTTTTACTTTGGAGGATTTAGAAGCTTGGGTGAACCATAGCTTTTTTTAATTTTAAATACACTGACTTGTATATTAAGTCAGCTATAATAGGAATCATGGTTATTGTGCTTGAACTTACACTGGTCAGTAAATGTGGTTTGCCTAAACCTTATAATTTGATCTCTATCACGTTTGTTTTTAAGAATCACTAATCAGTAATTATAACAATATTTTGTCTGAAAGTGCAGCACCTCTTGAGCTTTTGAATTGCAGGCAGTTTCTTAGAAGCCATCATTAAAGCTGTGTAAAAAAAATGTTGGTATTTGACCCTGACAAAAGAGAAAATAAGATAAATGCTCAATTTGAAATTAGTAATGAAAAATAAATTGATAAATATTTGTTACCTTGATTGGTGTTAAGATAAAGAGGGACTTCTTTATCAATTCAGATCAAGAAGGCATAAATGTATGTGACTTGACCAAACTAGGATGATTTAAAATTCCTTTTGTGCATATAAACCTGTTGGTTCTACTCTCTTTTGATATTAAGGCTGCTGATTTGAATCCTCACTCCTTCAGGAAAGGGGCTTGTGGAA
The DNA here is from genome assembly GCF_000691975.1 of Corvus brachyrhynchos. NCBI lineage: Eukaryota > Metazoa > Chordata > Aves > Passeriformes > Corvidae > Corvus > Corvus brachyrhynchos. The sequence goes on from NW_008246059.1 coordinate 4,101,321, forward strand.
TCACAGATGAGACAGACATTCCTTTAATGCTTTAATTAACCCAATCCCTGGGTTTACCATGGTTTACCCCAGTTCTGTTTGAATTACCCACTATTACTGTGGTTGTGATTTCTGTAGTGAGAAGCATATGTTTTGCTTAGAGGCTGTAAAGCACTCTTCAGGGAGCTTTTCTAGGCACTGTGTTTCTTTCCAGGGTGTCCTCTGCCTGGGACAGGTCCTTGTCTATTTAAGAGAGGTCCTGTTTTCTTCCATGGTAACATGTTCAGCCAAAATTTGGGCCTGTGTTCCATTCTCTGTTCTCACAGTTGTACATTAGAGCAGAGCAGCAAAGAAAGCAAAGATTTAATACAAATTTCATACATACCACTGTTTTAAAGAGAAATCTGATGACCACTGATGCAGCTGAGGAAAAAGCCAGTCATAGATCTAACTTGGGTTAGACAACAATGACTTATAAGTTGTGCTGGGATAAACCCTGGAGTTCAAGCATTAGTCCTACATTTAGTTTAGAAACATATTCAAGAACAGTTTAAAACTTACTAGTAGTGATACTGACAATAGTTTTGCCTTAATCATAAGGGCAGTAATCTGATTATTTCAGACTTTAAAGGTAATTCACCTGATTAAAGTGCTTATCTTTTCCCTTCTCCTGTGCCCAAAGGAAACCAAATAAGCAATTAAATAAGTATAATGAGAATTAATTCTTCTTGATTCTGCTTCTTTCCATTGACTTTGCTAAAAATTCCCCAAACTGTAATTCAGTTTGTGCCCATTGCCTGTGGTCCTGTCACTGGGCTCCACTGAGTAGAGCCTGGCTCCATCCTCTTTACAACCTCCTTTTAGCTATCTGTATACACTAATAAGACCCCTCCTGATCCTTCTTTTCTCTAGGCTGAATTATCCCAGCTCTGTTAGCCTTCCCTCATAAGTGAGGTGCTCCAGTCCTTTAATCAACTTTGTGTGCCTGGACTCTTTCCAGTATATCTGTCTCTTGTACTAGGGAGCCCAGAACTGGACACAGTACTTCAAGCATGGCCTTGACAGTGCTGAGCAGACGGGAAGGATCACCTCCCTCAGCCTGCTAGGAACACTGCTCTTAATGCCACCCAGGATAACACTGGCCTTCTTTGCTGTAAAGACAAAGATGGCCAGCTTAGTGTCCACTAGAACACCCAGGTCCTTTTCTGCCAAGCTGCTTTTCAGCTGGATGGCCCCAGCATTCACTGGTGCCTGGGGCTGTTCCTCTGTGTATGCAGGACTTGGCATTTGCCCTTGCTGAATTTCATAAAGTTCCCATCAGCCTGTTTCTCCAGCCTGTTCGAGCCCTCTGGATGGCAGCATGACCATCATGGTGTATCATCCACTCCTCCCAGTTTTGTACTATGAGCAAAATTGCTACCCAGTCACCTACATAATTAATGAAGATGTTCCAAGGGACTGAACCCAGTATTGACTCCTGGGGTACACAGATACACTGGTAGTTACTGACCTGTCACAATAGTTCATGCTTCTGATCACCACCACCTCTGGGCCTGACCTTTTAGCCAGCTTTCGATCCAGCTGCCTGTGTACTCGTCCAGTCCATCCATACTCCAACAGCTTGTCTATGAGCATCTTATGGGAGACCTTTCTGAAGTCCAGATAGCCAATATCTACTGCTCTCTTCTCATCTACAAACCCACTCATTTCGTTATGGAAGTTAATCCAATTGGTAAAGCGTGATTTCCCCTTGGAGAAGCCCTGCTGACTAATCCTGATGACCTTTTTGTCCTTCATGTATATAGAAATATTTTCCAGGATTAGCAGCTCCATCACCTTTCCAGGGACTTAGGTAGGTTGACCAGCCTGTAGTTCCCTTAACTGTCCTTCTTGCCCTCCTTAACAATAGGACGACACCTGGCTTTCCTCCAATCTTTAGGTATTTCTTCCAGTCAACATAATCAATAAGATTATTGAAAATGGCCTTTGCAGTGACATCTGCCAACTCCTTCAGCACACGTGGATGCATCCCATTAGGGCCCGTGGACTTATGTATGTATACTGGAAAAGAACTTTGAAAAGAACTGCTAAACCTCAATTCTCACTGTCCCTCTCTTGGCAGCCTCTGTAGCCAGCCAGGGACACAGTGCTGTTACTTACTACCCCTTTCCAAGGTCGTCTGCTTCCAACTCCTTGCAAGTGAGCAGGGAGGGACATTTTTGGCTAGATCAGGTTGCTCAGAGCCCTCTCCAACCCTGACCTTGAATGTTTCTAGTGGTGGGGCATTTACCACCTGTCTTGGCAACCTGCTTCAGTTTTCACCACCCTCATTGTAAAAAAACCCTTCCTTCTTATATATAATTTAAATAGACCCGCCTTCAGTTTAAAACCATTACCCCTTGTCCTATAGCAACAGGCCATGATAAGTTTGTCCCCATAATCCACATCCTTAATAGAAGGTACAAGCTGCAGAAATCAAAGCAACAAATATAATTCTGTGAAAGGGAATATAGATATTATGCTGAAACTTGACTCCAGTAATTACACATAAAATTTTTTGCTGATTCAGAAGCTTCTTATCTGAAACAGAAATTCAGGGAGCGCCACGGCAGCAGCCAGACTTTATCTCTTAAGTTTAGAGATGTTTGTTGTAAGAAAAAGTGCTACTGGCAGGGATGCCACAGTGCGGGATCCATTTAGCATGAAGCAGAACTAAAGGCAGTGAGACAAGAATTTTAACATATCCCCAGTGTGAAGTCACTTAGGAGAACTAAATGACAGTGTCATGGAAATGCTATTACAATTAAGCAATAGCTCTGTGTTCAGACTGACCTTACAAAGCCTCTGTGCTTCAAACAAACACCTGAACCAAAAATAAATAGTTTTTCGAAAAAAGCAACACCAACTAGAAAGGTTATTCACAAGTTATTAACATCATTCCCCCTCCCCCCCCAAAGTGTTGAAAGCATTTTTGAAAAATACTATACAGAAATTTTGAAAATCAGTTTGTTTCTATGCACTATGGTAGACAATAGATAGGCTTTGAAATTTTTAGTTTATGTATTTTGGTGAGAAAAGGGAATAAATTTTAACTTAAATAAATTTATTCTTCTTTAGCTTTGCAAGACTTAATAAAAATCCTATTAAGATGATAAGCCAAAAACTATGGAGTTTTGTAGTCAAAATTCGTGTTCTGGAATCTGAGAGGTGCTTTGAGCTAAAAATACTTCACTTGGAAGCTGGGCCAC